>NC_079212.1:53482682-53665182 GCF_029633865.1 Lampris incognitus | reverse complement strand
CAGCCTGGTCACAACCTGTTCCAACTGCTCCCTCTGGTAGGCGCTACAGAGCACTGTACCCCCCAAAACAACCAGATATAAAAAGTTTCTTTCTGCGGGCTGTCACTCAAATTAACACTTAACACTGTCAATAAATCCAACCATGTTGTATATACTGTACTGTACATGTTGTATATACTATACTGTACATGTATATACTGTACTGTACATGTTGTGTATACTGTACTGTACATGTTGTGTATACTGTACTGTACATACTGGTACACTCTGTCATGTCCATGTACCTCAGGCATGTATGTCAGTAAGCTGCTAACATGTATTTCAGCATCTCTGATATATTCTCTGCACCATTGCACCTTATCAGCTCTTATTTCACCTGTATGAGTCAGTCCTTGTGTGTATATATGTGAAGATTGTGTTGTAATGTTGTTATTCTATGTTAAGTACACTGAGAGAGACACAAAACCAGAGTCACATTCAATGTATGTGCAAACCTACATAGTCACTAGACATGATTCTGGTTCTGACTAACGAGTGTGCATTTACTTTACGTAGGAACGTATGTGAGGTACCACAATTTGCAACGGACAACCCAAGGCAGCCATTGCATGGTGCAACAGAAAAAACATTTTATATTATTCTTAAAATTCATTCATTCATTCATTCATTCATTCATTCATTCATTCATTCATTCATTCATCAGCCGCTTCTCTGGGGTCGGGTTGCAGTGGCAGCAAGCTAAGTAGGGCACTCCAGACGTCCCTCTCCCCAGCAACGCCCTCCTGCTCCTCCTGGGGATCCCAAGCTGTTCCCAGTCCAGATTGGACATGTAGTCCTTCCAGCAAGTTCTGTGTCTACCCCGGGGTCTCCTCCCAGTTGGTCCTGCCCGGTAAACCTCCGAAGGAAGGCGACCAGGAGGCATCCTGATCAGATGCCCGAACTACCTCAACTGGCTCCTTTTGATGCGAAGGAGCAGCGGCTCTACTCCGAGCTCCCTCCGGATGTCCGAGCTCCTCACCCTATCTCTAAGGCTGAGCCCAGACACCCTACGGAGGAAACTCATTTCAGCCGCTTGCTTCCACCATCTCACCCTTTTGGTCACTACCCACAGCTCGTGACCATAGGTGAGGGTTGGAACCAAGACTGACTGGTAAATTGAGAGCTTTGCCTTCCGGCTCAGCTCCCTCTTCACCACAACGGTCCGGTACAGCGTCCACATTACTGCTGATGCTGCACCAATCCGCCTGTCAATCTCCCGCTCCATCCTACCCTCACTCATGAACAAGACCCCGAGATACTTAACTTCTTCCCTGGAGGGAGCAATCCACTTTTAAAACGTAATCCTGAAAAATAATCCTCATTTTAAAACATTGTATGGGTAATGTGATTGTTTTATTTTTCTGTAACTGTACTGGAATACAATTCATCTTATTTTGTATCCTGATGTAACACCTGTCACTGTATTGTGTTACTCTCTCCGCAGGATAGATAGCGTGTGCATTTCTAGCTGCAGTGTGTATGACTGCGCTTGTGCACGCTCTTCCAGTGCCTATGAATTATATATCCACTTTCAAATGCTTCCCTGCTGTACTGATGCGTTAATCACTGACAGTCAGTGCCTCTGTTGATGAATGATTGATAGAAGTAGGGCACAAAAGCTTTAGCTCTGGCTTCAAACACCGCACAAAGCTGCTCGCAGAGCGCAGGCATCCATCAGTGCCACCAAAACACACTATTGTCAACACACACACACACACACGGCAAAAACCACTACAAGTGCAAATGAGAAAGAGGGAGGACATAAGAAACAGTCTACCTGCAAATAAAGCATCTGTGGTATGAAACAGTCAGTAATAAGAAGTGAGTTGGTAGGGAGATGGTATGAAAGTGATCGTCTCAGAATGCGCCAGGGCAAGAAGGCATAACAATAATGTGGCTCATGGGTAGCGTGGGTAGCGTAGCTGTCTATTCTGTTGCCTACCAACACGGGGATCGCCAGTTCGAATCCCTGTGTTACGTCTGGCTTGGTTGGGCATAACAACAGACATAATTGGCTGTATCTGCCGGTGGGAAGCCGGATGTGGGTATGTGTCCTGGTTGCTACACTAGCGCCTCCTCTGGTCGGTCAGGGTGCCTGTTCAGGGGGACTGGGAGGAATAGTGTGATCCTCCCACACGCTACGTCCCCCTGGTGAAACTCCTCACTGTCAGGTGAAAAGAAGCGGCTGGCGATTCCAATTGGGGAGAAAAAAGGAGAAATAAAATAATAATAATACTGTGGCTCATACTTCAGCCTCACAGCTGAATGTGAGTTAGTGTGTGGGTGAAAGTGACAACCAGCAGAGAGACAGAGGGAAGGATTCCTATGTGCTAGCTTCAGTGGAACTCCTGTGTGCTAGCTTCACTGGAATTCCTATGTGGTAGCTTCACTGGAACTCCTATGTGCTAGCTTCACTGGAACTCCTATGTGCTAGCTTCACTGGAACTCCTATGTGCTAGCTTCACTGGAATTCCTATGTGCTAGCTTCACTGGAATTCAATTAACATTATTTGCAGGATTTAATTGCACACTAGTTATCTCCTATTTGATGAGTAATTATGCATTGAGGTATGAAATGCAATACCTTCCTCGCCCCCTCGCAGCAGCAGCATAGCGTGTAGACATGCAGACATGTCAGTTTACAGCCTGGCAGGGTGAGGGGAGAGCTGGAGCGCACTGCACACAGCACTGATCCAGTCGTCAAGACAGCAGCCATGCCTCGCCTTTCCTTTCGGCCACACCTGTCATTCTTGTACCCAGCCGGGCAGCCCAGATCTGGGAGCTGGTTTGTAGGTATGTGTATCCTGAGGGAGGTGTGGGGAAGGCTGCTGAACAATGAGCTCTGTGGCATGAGTTTAGGGGCAAAAAAACAAAAACAAAAACTGATGGTGGAAAGTGGTAGAGTCGGTTCAAGCAATGCTTCCTTAATCAGGTTTGAACCTGATCTGCAGTGTGTGGGGCAGCCCTACAGAGCGGCAGAAGAAGCACTGTCATCTCAGCTTGTCTCAGTGGGGAAGGTATCTTTGAAGGGGGTTATTATAGTCCATGGGCCAGACGATATTTCGGTACACTCAAGGTGGCAAAACTTACTTATAATTTTTGAAAGGATCCATGTCTGTAGATGATATTTTGGTATGATAACCATTCCTGAGTGGCAGCTGTATCACAGTTATCAGCTCATGAAGTTAACCACCCGCTAAACTAAATTGCATTTTAGACGCTGGTGCATATCCTGGTTTAGCCTCATGGTCAGGACATTTTTCAATGTTCTATAATATTGTCTTTGGTATCATTTTAAAGGGGACCTTCTTAGCTTTCATTCAAGCCCTGTTGTGGATATTTCTCACAAATATAGAGGTCACTTGAGCTCTTCAACCCGTCAATAACACACATCTTTCTGCAATTTTCGCCTAAACTATATACTTTCTTTTAGCCCTGTGGCATCTAGGAATATCAGGGACACAAAACACAAACACTGGAATACTCACAGGACTGTAAAGATTCAGGAAATGTATAATATACCCATACTATTTCATTGTGTGAGGTGATTGTGAGCCTTAAATGAGAACTAGACCAAAGCCAGTTAGGTCACAAACTGGTCTCTATACATTTGTTTAAATACACAATCAAAATACATGATAAAAAGGAATACCATAGTGAGGTAATGAACTATTTTAATATTTTAAACAACATTGACATTTACATATACTTAGTCAATGATACATGTAATCCCATATCATTAGTGGGTATATGTAATGGTAATGGGTAGGGTAATGGGTATATGTGAATATGGTTACATTATTGTTATCAAGCTCTGGGTAACCAAGTCCAGAATCAACATCCTGTGCATCAATAGACTACTACCACAGTAATACCATCAGAATCATCACACTGTCATTCATCAAACTGCTCGTTTCTCTCATCATCTGATTCCCCAAGTTCAAAGTCCAGTTCTGGACCATCCTGCTGTTTTTGGTTACTGCAGGTCTGTAACCTGCACATGTCTGTGCATGGAAGTCCATTTGACAGGCACATGCAGCTTGGCATTTTGCATGAATGCACACACTTGCATGTTAGCATTTCCAAGACCACATCTGGTGCAGGTGGGGAGCGCATCCAGTAAATGGCCAGCTTGCCTTCATCGTCTGTCCATCCATACTCAGTAGGGCTTGGCACCACAGGGTTAGCCTGCAGACAGCACTTCCATATTGCTGCCTGATAGTTGGCTCGTTGAACATGCATAAAGAGACAGTCTCTACACTGCCAGTTAGGCAGTCACAGATGCTGTCTCCAAGTGAACTTGCCAGTTTGGTGATGTCGACAAACCGTGTGCGGTTCTGAGTCCCACACTTCTGGTAGATGGGACAGGTGATGTCCTTCTGGAAGCCAAGACAAAGCACCATGACATCAGTGTCCTCAGCTGTGATGATAACTGACTTTGAGCCCGCATTTGCTGCATGCAATGCATGCAGGAGCAGACGGGTGTCAGCTTCTTCATGTGTGGAGTGCAGTTCTGCTGCTTCCTCACACCCATCTTCTGTCAACTTGTAGCAGGTTTCCTCACAGGTCATGTACAACACCTTGCCATGCAGCATAACTCTGTATCGTGGGAGTTTCCACTCTTCCACCAGAAACTTGATGAGACTGGTCTTGTTGGAGGAACTGCACAGAAATTTTCTCCACTGCTGGACGTGGTGTCCCCCTGCAAGATTCTTGTACTGGAGAGTGATGTCTCCACCCCGGTTCAGTCGTTCAGCATCTTTGATCGAAGTCTGGTGATAGACATCAAAAACAACATCAATCCTCCCACTCTGTGCTCCCTCATGGAGGACCTGGGTCAAGGCTGACTCTGCCACCTGTGCAAAGGTTTTGTTGTTGCCATTCATTTTTTGGACCAGGCTCATCCCATCAATGATGGAAGTAGATGGGATTGGGATGTCTTCTGCAGGAGATACATTCTTTTCAAGCTCTCTGGCAAATGCAGCCTTGTTTGTTTTTCGTAAGGACCCATCAGCATTTGCCAGTGCCCATGGTAGTGGGCCCAATGGGTAGGCAAGGACATCCTTCAGATTCACCTTCCTGCTTTCAGCCACCAGGATCATGTGACTGAAAAGGTTTCTATCTGCCTTCAGAACCACATCCTGTGCTTTCTTTCCATGAGCTTGTTTTGTGCTGACATTGGAGAATGTTTTCAGACTTTGCTTGGTCATCTTGTCGTGGAATTTCACAGGTGGTGGGTCTGCATCTAACCTTGTTTGCTGGAATGCTTGGTAGGCCTCTTCTCCTTTCTCAAGAGCTCTCAAGAGATCTATGGTCACATCAGGTGGAGCCATGTTGCCAGTGGAGAGGCTAACCAAATCAATCTCATCAGGGGACATAGGATTGAGCCAGTTATTCTCCATAAGGTCCATGAGAGACTGGACATCTGCTTCATCTCTCTTGATCCTTGGACTCTGTAGATCTGGATGAGACCATTTGCACCTGCCTTGACCTGTCAGGTCTCTCAGCTGTCTGAGGTACATGCTTCTATACTCAGCTGTGAGATAATATTTGGTCACAGCTCCCGGCTTCAAGCTGAATCCCTTTGTCCCTCCAGCTGTTTGGGTGTCTTTGTTCACCGTTTCTTCTATAGCTTGGTCAACAGGGATTCGGCCAAAGGGATTGGTGGAGCCCAGTTGGACTGAGAAGCCTCCTTTCATGAATTCTGTGTACACATCTGGGTGTGTGATGGGCAGCTCAGACATCTGGGTGTAGTAGTAGGGGAGGTAGCGTGCATAATTCATCCTGTCATAAGCAAAGCACCATGGGATCATTGCTCGAATGCTAGCCAAGTGTAGCATCCAGTCTCCCTCTCTGGATGCTCGGATGAGCCCCAACAAGATTTCAACCATGTCCAAATAGGACATCCAGAAGTTCGAGAGGCTGCCGTTTCCACCTCTAAGGAACTCACGGTAGACTTCAAATAGATCCATGATGCGTGTACAAGAGCTGTTCTCGAGGACCTCCTTCAAAGCATGTTGTGAGACTTCTTTCCCAAGGCTGTCAATGGTCTTCAGTGTCTCATTCAGGTGAACCATGTCATTCCTGTGAGTTTCTTCCAACCAGGGCAGGAAACCATTCAAGGTCAGTCGCATGAGAGTCTCATACAGGAGCTTGTGTAGTCGCACTGCCCTGTTGTACTTGCGGCCATCCATAACACCAGCAATTGAGCCTTCTGCAATCATGCCAGACTCAATGCAGAGGTCTTTGAGTCCAGCATCTTGGAAACGCTTTCCTATTATTGCCAGCAGTGTGCAGATGGTGTGGAATACCCCAAGCCTAACGATGATATCATGGAACTTGTCATGGTGTTTCCATGTGATCTCGACAGCCTTCGCATACAGGGCTTGGTCAAAGACACAGACAATCTTCCTCAGGCCTAAGCACTGCATGATGCTCAGTGACTGGTTAAGCACCTCGTTGACAGTAGACATTTGTGTCGCTGGAGTATTGATGGTAGGCAGATAGCCTATATTGTCGGGGATGACCGTCATCTCTCCTCGAGTCAGGATGTTGAAGCCTGTCCAGCTGCTGACTGACTGTTCTTCTTGTTGTGACATGCGTGCTAGGACCCAAAGAAGGTTTTTCTCTCTGGCAAGCTTAGTATTGGCTGCAGTATCGGCATCTGACTTTTTGCTTTGTGGTGGCCCTACCCGTTGTCCAGCATTGTATGTTGGTAACATTGGTGGGGGTCCATCAATGCTTCTCTTCTTTGTTTTGGGAACAGTGGGCATGGGTTGGACAGGAAGTGGGTTGACTGGCTTTGCTTGCACAGCAATCCCATTGACTCTGTGAGATGTTCCCTCACCACTGACAGTTTCTTCAAGACGGTCGATATTGTCCCAGGCTAAAGTTGTGAATATGCCAGGATGGATGTTAGCTGGAAGGGCAATGCCACTCCCTGATGATGAGAGTTTCTGGAGACACAGGGCAGTGTTGATCTCTTCCATCTGTGAATAGGACACACTGTGACCAAGTCGGTTGAGGATGTTTATCAACTCTACATATCCTGTCAACGATTTGACACTGAATGGCAGAACAATGTGCTTGGAAGGCTTGGTATTTCCACATGTCACTGCATATACTATGTCATGGCCAAATGACTGCAGAAGGCACTGCACTCTCTGGGATGCATGATCAGGATCATTTGAGCCTGTGAGTAGAGAGTACAGGAAGATAATGAGCGACTCTGGAATGGTAGGACATTCTGCTTCTGGTTTGACTTCAGGCGGCCAGGTTTGAGGAACATCTTGACTTTTAATGTCTGCTCTCAATTTGATGGCTGCTTTGGCTATAACATCTTGTGCACTGACACTTTTCAGGGTCTGCAGCTCCCTTTTGAGAGACTGATTTTCTTTGGCAAGTTCCCTCATGGACAAGTTATCGGGATAGAGGAGGAATTTTCCTTTCTCATCAGGGAATATCTGCAAGGCTCCAGCAAACTCACTCTCCAGGTTTCGCCTTATGTGCTTCTTGGTTGATTCCTTGACTTGGGCAATGCCTTGGGAGTTCATTGAAGCTACCAGTCTAGAAGAGAGATCAGTCATTGTCATCACTTGAGGATTGCCAAAAAGCTCCATCCTGATGAAGAGGAACAGCTCATTGTATGCCTTATTCACAGCAGCTTCATACTGGGCTGCAGCATCATCATCTTCATTGCTGGCAACCTCTCCTTTGGAAACCTCTTCTTTGGTGTAAAGTCTATAGCATGACCTGTGGTAGTGCCCTTCAGCTGCTACAAGGTCTCTACTCACAATGGCAAGGATTCTGCTGTCCCTTTTCTTTGTGGCTGCACTCCTGATCTTTGCATCAGCTCGCAGTTCTCGACACTGCACCAGTACTTCTCTCGTATTCTGTCTCTTGGAATATTTGCTGTTTTTCTGACAAAATATGCACTCTGCATCATAAGTCCTAGATGTACTTGGAGCATGTCGAGCTACTCTCTTAGATTGTTTATCTTCAGCAGAGACACAACTTTTCTTTTCTTTTGCAAGGAGGCCATCAAGAATTTGCTTCATAGTGAAGATACTGCGACACTTTCTGTGGTAGTAGATTGCTGGAATCTGTCCCTCAGGAATGTCTTTTGCCAGTTTCAAAACTGGTGCATGATTTCGTATCTGAGCTGCCCTGAGCAGAGTTCTCCATGAGTCGACACTTTGTAGTGAAACCAGCTTATCTGTATCATCAGAACAGTGGATAATGCACTCCACCCGTGGGCGCTTTGGTATTGGGTAAAAACTTGCTTGTTCACCAGTGGCCATATTCAGTCAGTTTTCACCTGCCACATACAAACAAATATATGTAACTTAGGTGTATGAACACTACTAAAACAAAGTTTACTTTGCTTCACCAGCGTCATATTACCATTATTTATCTTACATAGCCACAAATAGATACATTACCTAGTTGCTATGCAACAGCTGTATTTTGTCCACATGAGGCCGCTAAAATCAACACAAGATGAAAGTTCCTCGTAGCCACTTTAACTAATCATATTAACATATACATTAAAAGAACATGCTAACATTATGGGAAATTAGCTTACAATCTTCTCCAGAGTGAGACAAGAAGATAGATACCAGTTTCCTCTATATGTGTTTAGTAGAAAGCTATCTGGCTGCACGTTAGCCTAGCTTAGCACAATGAATGGAAGTACACAGTACTGGTTATCCTTGGTTGTTGGCCAACTAAGAACTGTCCCAGAGTTTAAGCTAGGCTAATCAGTACCAGGGGTGTTGAAATGCTATATTTGTAAAAATCTGGGCAAATACACAATTGTGAGAGGCACAGAAACAGGTTTCCTGAAAGAAAAATTAAATAGCTGCTCATTTGGAAAGGTTATCATGTATTATTTTACTTCTGTTAGTGTACCAAATAAAATGGCACCAGTGAAGTTGTGTCACCTTGGGTGATATCGATATCTGGTCTGACCCATGGACTAACTGGCTTTGGTCTAGTTAGTTTCTTAGTAATAATGCCCTTCTAATTTAAGGTTCACAATCACCTCACACAATGAAATAGTATGGGTAGATTATACATTTCCCTAATCTTTACAGTCCTGTGAGTATTCCAGTTTTTTTGTTTTGTGCCCCTGATATTCCTAGATGCCACAGGGCTAAAAGAAGTATATAGTTTAGGCGAACATTGCAGAAAGATGTGTGTTATTGACGGGTTGAAGAGCTCAAGTGACCTCTATATTTGTGAGAAATATCCACAACAGGGCTTGAATGAAAGCTAAGAAGGTCCCCTTTAAAATGATACCAAAGACAATATTATAGAACATTGAAAAATGTCCTGACCATGAGGCTAAACCAGGATATGCACCAGCGTCTAAAATGCAATTTACTTTAGGGGGTGGTTAACTTCATGAGCTGATAACTGTGATACAGCTGCCACTCAGGAATGGTTATCATACCAAAATATCATCTACAGACATGGATCCTTTCAAAAATTATAAGTAAGTTTTGCCACCTTGAGTGTGCCGAAATAGGAAATTTTGGGCTCTGGCCCATGGACTATTAAGAGTGTTTGCAGTGTCAGGCGTGCTCCATGGGTAGGAGGGGGAATCTGTTACACGAGGAGACTGGAGGCAGAGAGACAGTGAACAGAGTGCAGAAAAAAAGCAAAAACCTCATGAGAGCGAGAGAGCGAAGGTTTGGGAGCAGAAAGAAAAGTCAAATGAGCAGTGATAAAATATAACATCTCATGGAGCGGGAACCAAGGAAAGACATAAACAATGATAAAAAAAATGGGAGGATGAGGGGAAGGGAACCTTGACAAACACACAAGCTGCTGATACCATATGTTGGCATTTGCTGCCAATTTGCCACAAAGATCTAGGTGGTCACACCATATGGGGAGGCAGTCATTGCCAACTTTGCGGGCCATGCTTTCCAGTGTTAGAATGTGCTTATTTATCCAAACGTTGTGCCTCTTTTGGTTTTACAGTAATGTTTGCAATGTTGTTGGTTTTCTTTAGCACAGCTTTATGTTGTGCAGAAACACAGGCTGGATGCTGTAAAGCTACTGCTTTGAGTGAAAGGTGACTCTCCGACTATGTGCGCTGTCCCTTAGCTCGACAACTTCTGAGCATGCTGGATAAAATCAGAGCTCCTGTCTGCTAGAGGCAGGAGCAGGACATTGCTTCTGCTGAACGACTGTTGATTTGCATTCTTCCCCAGCCGTTAGTGCCTGTGTGCTACAGCAGTTACACCCACTGGTTTGGTAAAACTAAAATAGGGGGGTCCAGTAGTGTAGCAGTCTATTTTGTTGCCTACCAACACAGGGATCTCCAGTTCTGCTTTGTGGTTCGAATCCGCGTGTTACCTCCGGCTTGGTCGGGCGTCCCCACAGACACAATTGGCCATGGCTGCGGGTGGGAAGCTGGATGTGGGTATGTGTCCTGGTCGCTGCACTAGCGCCTCGTCTGGTCAGTCAGGGTGCCTGTTCAGGTGGGAGGGGGAACTGGGGAGAATAGTGTGATCCTCCCACGCGCTACGTTCCCCTGGTGAAACTCCTCACTCTCAGGTGAGAAGAAGCGGCTGGTGACTCCACATGTATTGGAGGAGGCATGTGGTAGTCTGCAGCCCTCCCTGCATCAGCAGAGGGGGTGGAGCAGAGACCGGGACGGCTCGGAAGAGTGGGGTAGTAATTGGCCAAGTACAAATGGGGAGAAAAAGTGGGAAAAAATTCACAAAAAAAAATAAATAATAAAAACTAGAATGGATCAAGTCCTCTCACTGTCAGGTTATTGTTAGAGGAGGTTAATATGGGGTCATTCGTGCGAGCTTTGCTGTCTTATGAAAGGACACAGCAGCTCAGGAAGTATTATGTTGTGGCACGCGGGCTGTCTCTACAGGAGCACCATGGTGAACAGCAGAAAGGAGAGCAGGGAAGGCTCTGGTGTGCTGAGGAGTGGAGGCAGAGCAAATACAAATTTGTACCCAGCCACACGTGAAATGAGCTTGTGATCGACCCCTGAAACCTGAAGCAGCGACGCAGCAGCTCATGGTGTTACTGCGTCCTGTAAGAAAGATAAAAGGATCCTCTGTGGCTTTCGGAGGGCATGAACATTAGCCTGTCCCATAAGCCTCCATCACAGAGACATTACATACTGTCTTCTGCCTTACATGAGCACACATGCTAGGTAGAGCAGTCTACCTGCGATTCTACTTATACATGAGCACACATGCTAGGTAGAACATTACATCTACCTGTGACGCTACTGTCAGGCAACAGAGGCATGTGAAACTAGAATACATGTGTGTTTCTAGTTTTGCTGCTAACCCATGGCACTGAATTTGTAATTACCAGATGTTCAGCCTTTTATCAAAGCTTTGTCTAACTGTAGTTGAGCAAATCTGTGGTCATGTCCATGCTCCTGCAAAGGGAAGTGAACATCATTTCAATATCCACGGTTCACATTGACGTAACCTACTTTAGCTATGTCAAAGTCCACCAGAAGGACTGGGGAAGAGGGATGAAGGTTTAAGCGTGTCTGATAACAGGTTTCGCTCACCCAATCTGTGATCACAAAGTGCTTAAGTTAAGCTGATACGTTTTTTCCTAAAGATGCAAGGCACCTGGCAGTAGCCCATGGCCAAATGCATCCGGTCTGCAGTGCCTGCCCCTTAAAAGTGATACCAGTAAAAAAATTGACTTTAGCAAAACATTACCATCACTTCTTGGGGGGTTGGAAAGACTTGTTGATCTATAACATCTTTGCCAGGTGCTGAGGTTTCTAGCTTGCAAAGCCTACACTGCAGCTCAGAATCTTTCTTGTAAAAACACCACTTGAGGGCAGCCCACCTTTTACAATCCTGTATTCAAAACTATGAGTTTTGAACACAGTAATATGACATTTTACATATGAAAGAGTGAAAGAATTCAAAAAAGCCTTTTCATGTGGTGAAGAAACTACATGGTAATGCCGCTCCAGAAGTAGCATAAACATCATAAATATAACTGTCTTCTGAGAGAGGGTGAAAATTTTGCTATAATGGCATAAAAACCAATCCGTGCTGGCCACGGTAATACTGCAAAGGTCAGCAGCGTTATCATTAAATATCTAGCAATATATGATAAGGTAAAATATTGTACACACTGTTGTATAACATGAGTACTTATGAATATTGCAGTGTTTGCAATATCATTACACTTCACTTGAATTATATGCAGGCTCTTGGTGTTCTGGTAGCTTGCAAACTTGTGAGATCTTGTGAGATCTTGGCCCAGTCCCATTACTTTCCCCTGGTTTCAGCGAGCCCTCGACTGGGTATTGGCCCTTTAGGATGAAGCTATGAGGGATCAGGGGATAACTATATAACTACACAATGGGACACATTTACATTTACGTCACCAGTAGCCGAATAACTGGCAAAATGTCACAAGAAGAACACGTGTTAGGGTTAGGTGAGGGTTCGCGGTGGTGGGTGTTGGAGGAGGCAGGGAGGAGTTGGAGGTGTCCTCAGTCTGCCGTTAGACCCAACCCAATTGGTTGGCCAAGCACCAAGAGGCATGAGGGTTTGGCACAGATAAAGCACCCCAAATAATCACTGACAAAAACTCACTGGTGAATTCACAAAAGGACTGTGCAGCTTTTGTGGCCACTAAATCTGCACAAATAAGACAAAAAGAAACCGTGTAATTCTCAAAGCACTCGCAAAGGGTGACATGCACCTCTAACTGCACTACCATGCAAATATAGAGTCTCAGTGCTCCAGTGCTATTTCCCTGTACTTGAATTAGGTAATATCGTCTTCGGCCATAACTTACACCTAAAAGCACCACCATCCTCATTCACACCCTGGTTACATCCCGTATTGACTACTGCATTTCTATCCTCTTTGGTCTTCCCCTCAAGCGTCTTCATAAACTCCAACTGGTCCAGAAGTCAGCTGCCCATATCATTACCAGAACGTCTTCATTAGATCATATCACTCCTATTCTTCAGCAACTCCATTGGTTCCCTGTTAAATACCGTACTGACTTCACGATCCTGCTCCTCACCTTTAAGGCCCTTAATAACCTAGCTCCTTCATATCTTTCCGAACTCCTTCATGTCCACACGCCCTCCCACACTCTCAGATCCTCTTCTCCTCTCCAACTCACAACACCATCGGCCCGCTTGACTACCATGGGGTCTACAGCCTTCAGTTATTCTATGGAACTCTCTCCCACAAGACCTTCGCAACACTGACTCTCAACCTTCAAGTCCCATCTCAAAACACACCTTTTCAATCTGACATATTCAGTCTGATCCACGCTTCAGTGAGTTTTGTGCAGATGATGATTTTATACTTTTCTGTTGTATTAACTTTTTATTGTCTACCCTGCTTTGTTTTGATTTTATGCTGGACACAGTGCTGCTTGTTGCTCTGAAAGGCGCCCACAAATAAAATGTATTATTATTATTATCTCAGACACAGACCTGGATGCCCCACCAGGCTACCTGTGAAGTGGGGTGGTGTAGTCCTACAGAATCTTCACCCTCTGGCATGTTAACTGTTGTCAGATTATACCGCTATCTCAGCCAAAGTGGCTATGTTCAACATGATATCCTTATCCAATAAGACTTTTATTCTCAATTACTTTTTCGCCGCCCATGGATTGGATTTCCTACTGGTGATAGAAACCTGGCTGAGCACTGGTGAGCTTGCTCCACTTGTTTAACTCTGTCCAGATAACTAACTTTTTTTTTTAGCACGCCTAGACCCTTTGGGTGTGGTGGGGGTCTAGCTGCTGTGTTTAAAAAACACTTATAATTGTTTCCTACTGAACTCTGATTATTTCCCCAGCTTTGAGGTGTAATTAATTAAAGTGGACCTAGTCAATCCCCTCTTAATTGCTCTTGTGCATCGTCCACCAAAAATACATAAATACATAGAGCCAGGTCATACACTCGACCTAGTCTTATTGTTTAGTTTTCCAATCTGCAATGCCGATATAATTGATGCTTCTCTGTCAGATCATAGTGCTGTCATAATCGATGAATCTCTGCCTTTCTCTTCTGCTAAATCTTATCTCCCTGTACATTACTCTCGTTACATTAACTCTTTGAAGGCCAATAAGTTCTCAGGCTCTTATAGCTGATCCTAATGCACTGTTGAGTCGCCCCCCCCCCCCCCATCTCAGTACTGAGGAACTCCCTTCCTTCTTTAATACCGCCTGCTTTTCTGTTCTGAATACTGTTGCTTTCCTTAAATAGAAAAAGCCTAAGCCTAAAGGTCTGCCTTGGCTTAAGACCACCAGAGCCCTGAGGAGGGAGTGCAGAGTATCCAAACGAAAGTGGAAAAGTGATAAGCTTCAAATTTCCTTCAACAATTTGAGAAACAATCTTCACAAATATCAAGAAGCAGCTAAGGCTGCAAGAGCAAAATACTTTTCTGACCTAATTTCCAACAACTCTCATAATCCCAAGGTCTTATTCAGTATCATAAATTATGTCATCTGCCCCATTCCCAGTACCAGCTTAGATATGTCCCCTGTTAAGTGCAAAGAATCTTTTCAAATTTTTCATTAGCAAAGATGAGGATATTAGAATGACCCCCACCCATGACTTAGCTGTCTCACTTGTCAGTTCTAAATTGGGCTGCTTCCAAGTTATCATGCTTACCCACCCTTAAAGGGTTGTTTCTATCATGAAACCTACAACCTGCCCCCATGACATTGTCCCTACTGCCCTCCTTAAGGATGTCAGACATAGCTGGTCCCAGCATCCTCTACATTATCAACAGCTCCCTGGGCACTAGTACCATTCCAACATGTTTCAAGCACACAGTGGTCCAGCCCCTCCAGAAAAAACAAAAACAAAAACAATTTGGACCCTACCTTACCTAGTAACTACAGACCTATTTCTAAAATTCTATTCTTTTCAAAGGTTCTCAAAAACGTTATTCCGTCAACTGCTGCCCTATCTACAACAAAACAACATCTTGGGAAGATTTCAGTTAGGTTTTAAGGTTTATCATAGCACAGAGTCTGCATTGCTGAAAGTGCATAATGACCTGATCAGCTTTACTGACTGCCATTCTAATTCTTTTTGACTTCAGCATGGCGTTTGATACTGTGGATCATGACATTTTAAGAGACTGTCTCCAGTATGGGGTTGGTGTTGATTGCTGTCTTAAAATGATTCAAATCTTTCTTAAAAAATAGAAGCTTCTCCATTAATATAGGCAATTTTCCCTCTCCCCCAGCTAGTGTCTCTTGCGGGGTCCCACAAGGTTCTATCCTAGGTCCTACTCTTTTCTCCATATACATTCTACCCCTCTGTCAAATCACTCAAAAATATGACATTTCCAGGTAGTGTAGTGGTCTATTCCATTGCCTACCAACACAGGGATTGCCATTTCAAATTCTTGTGTTGCCTCTGGCTTGTTTGGACGTCCCTACAGACACAACTGGCCGTGTCTGCAGGTGGGAAGCTGGATGTGGGTACGTGGCCTAGTCACTGCACTAGTGTCTCCTCTGGTCGGTCGGGGCGCCTGCTCGGGGCAAGGGGGGAATAGCGTGATCCTCCCACACACTACGTCCCCTTGGTGAAACCCTTCACTGTCAGATGAAAAGCAGTGGCTGGCGACTCCACATGTATCGGAGGAGGCATGTGGTAGTCTGCAGCCCTCCCCGAATCAGCAGAGGGAGTGGAGCAGCGACTGGGACGGCTTGGAAGAGTGATGTAATTGGCCGGATACAATTGGGGAGAAAATGGGGAAAAACTTGAAAAAACAAAAAAAAAAAAAAAAAAAAAACACACACACACAAAACTTGAAGCCGACTCTCTACTTCAGCAAATGCAAACGGAAAAAAAAATGTGTTTCTACTTGTCACGTTCAATAAGTTTTTTGAAATGAATGACTATGGCATTTCCACCATATCAGTTAAAGATTGCATTGATCTAACTGAGTGTCGTAAGGAGAGCTGTAATACATTCAGGGATACAGAAAACGACTTTGACAAAGGAATGACACTAACAGATGATCTGATGAAGAAATATGACATTCTGAGCTGGGACGTCACTCACTGGGTGTTGAAAGAGGAAGTTGCCAGCGAAGTTGGGCAATACTCAGGTTGAATCTAGCATGGGCAAAGCATCACGTGTAAAGGACAACTCAGATCTAAGAACAATAGGGAATGATGTGCTAGACAGGCAGAGCATGGAACTGAACACTGGTTTTAAGGCAGACACGTATGAGTTTATGAGAGCTGCTACTACTTGCTTGCCTCAGTCAAACACCTTTGGTGACAAGGCATTAATACGGCCTTGTATTGATTAATACAAGGCATTAATACAGGCCACCAGCACACACTTCTCCATCGCTGTGGAAGATGCAGAACATGAAGTGTTTGTATGGCAACTGAAGAGAAAGGTCACAGTCATCACTTGTTGAAGAGCTCGACACATGCCCCAGTGACATGTTTCCCAAAATTAATCGTCTCCTACGGGTCCTCGTCACCCTTCCCACAACAAGCTGCACTGCTGAAAGACTCTTGTCAGCTGTAAGTCAGACAAAAACTGGCATCAGGGCATCAATTATGACATCCAGACTGAACTCTGTCCCTGCTCTCCTCTGAAAGAGAACTGACTGCCTCGTTGGACTATAATGAAATAAAGTCATCGTTCAACACCAAACCCTGTCATCTCCTGCTGGAATCAGCACAAGTAAGCTAATTTACAATTTCACACCATAGTACTCTATTTCAATATTACTGTTTATAGTTTTTGTTGGGTGTACAATTAGATTTTATGCTGTGTGTGTGCATGCATAAGGCTAATTTGAGCTTTGAATCACTTTGTATATGTTGTATTGTCAAGTGATGGTACAATAACAGGCCCATTGGCCAGTAACAAAAAACTTTTATTGGGAAGCTGACATGACTGTGACAACACTTGTTTGTTTGTGTGTGTGTGTGTGTGTGTGTGTGTGTGTGTGTGTGTGGGTGTGTGTGTGCGCGTGCTGCATGAACATGTTGGTGCCAGTACCTCCATCCATAGATAGTGATGGATGTGGCAGCAGTGCCATACACAATTGATGCCTATGGAGGGAATATAGCTCATACATGACATTTTAGAGGGCTTTAATTTTGAAATTCCACATCAGATTGAGCTGATATTTTCTGAGAGACACTCTGAGGTGGTATGATGTAAGTCTGAAGTTAAACAGGGCCGTGGAAACCGGAAGTTTCCTTTCAATTCTAATCTAAATTCAAAGGGAACATAGCTCAAATATGACATTTTAAAGGGCTTCAATTTTGAAATTCCACACCATATTGTGCTGATATTTCCTGAGTGACACTGTAGGGTGGCGTGCTGTCAGTCTGAAGATAAAGTAGTCTGTGGAACAGGCAGTTTCTTTTTAATGCTCATCTGAACTCGGAGCGAACATAGCTCATATATTACATTTAAGAGGCTTTAATTTGGAATTGCACATCAGATTGTGCTGATATTTTCTGAGTGACGTGTTTTTATCATTTATTTATTCATTCATTATTGACTGACTGAATGACTGTCTGACTGAATGAATCAGAAATCACATTCACCGGAAAGTCACTTTTATTTTGAAATCAGTTCTTACCCGTTCTTGCCGTAATGCCTAGTATACGCGTACCACAAAACAACGTGGGGGCTGGCTTGACAGTGTTTTTCGAAATGTGGACTGGCTTTACTGCAGTAGCCATTTTCAATCTACTTCAGCCACAGTTCGCAACGCAGTCATTCAACCACTCGTGTTCGAGTGTGCATCGGAAAATGCTCCATTTGGAGGACCATCAGGAGGGCTAGAGGAACAATGCCCCTATATCCCAAATAAAACTGGGGCAACCTACACTACGCGGGGGCGTGCAAAACGGAGGGATAGCGCCAAGTGGTAGGGCTAAGGAGGAGGCAGGGGCCCTTATTAGCGTTAGGCTTTTGCAAGTACTTGCAAGGCACAGTCACTCAAGGCAATTATTGTTGACATTGTTTGAATCCCCACTTGGTGTTATGTTCACCAGTGAGTATCACTAAAGAAACACTTATTGACTGCACCCTCAATATGACCAGGAAACAGTACTGCTCTCCAACAGCGTCTGTAACCCTGTCACAACACAAGCTGGCCACCAGCTAGGTATATCTGCAATGCATGAAAGACAGTCAGTCTTGGTACTTGTCCCAAAATATTTCCTCTTCTCCATCAAAGGCAAACCAGCAGCTGGACCAGAGAGAGAGGAAGATCGCCACAATCAGTCAAAGGGGAACAGCTTTCCTCTCAACACTCTGGTATTTTCCCTGCGATAAGGAACGACGACGCATTCACTGCAGTCAAATTGTGTGCGGGGATTGAGGCATTTCCTCACAACAGTGTTTGCTGGTGAATGCACGTCCTAAAAGAGGGGCAAAAAATCAAAGAGGACAACGCCGCCACCATGTCTCAGACTGCAAAGCTCAGGCTGCAGTCAGATTGAGGGCATGCACCTGCAGGGCAACATCTGCCAGCCTGGGTTGGTTTTATAAAAGGCTCTCCCTCTTTCTCCTCTTCCTCACATGTACCGCTACTCTCACCGATGGTGACACCTGCCGCTCTGTTCGGTTACCGCCGCCAGGCAGTGGGGAGGGGAGGGACCGCCGCCGCAGCTCCGATACCCTGCTAGCTAACTAATAAACTAGCTAGCTTAAAAACGTAAACGCTAAGGACAAACTGCTGAGTGGCGGTGTACTCACTCTGTGTAGCACAACACAGGCGGAGCGACTTTCTGCTTGTTCTCTTCTTCCTTCCTTTTCTCGGTGTTTCTCGGTCGGGTTTTCTTTCTTTCTTTTCTTTTTCTATTTTTTTTTGTGTGAGTGTTTTCCAAGCTAGCTCAGTGGGGTTTGTTTTGCTAGCTAGCCATGGGGTGTCCTTCGCAAAAGTGTTGTCCTGATTAGATCTAGATTGGTTCTTTTAGTGGTTTATTTCTCGATGTGTCCCGTCGTGGTCAATGCAAAGTAGAGTTTGTCTCATTCTGAAATACAAATGACACCTGTAAACCCAGGAGCTCATGTCCTGCATGTCCGGTCGCCCGGAAGTCTCAACCTGGCTAAGTAGGACTTATGCCATCAAGTTTGCCAAATGGAATGACATGAAATAAAATGGGACTGGGATGGACTTTATTACAGTCTGCATAGTGTGGGCCCTCCCTTGGACTTAAGCATAAAGCTCAAACCCAGTTTCATTCTGCCTTCGCCTTTTCACGTGGCGAGACAGGGTGTGGGGACGCAGGAAGTGCAGAAATGTCAAGACGCTGGCATAGATCCTGCGCTGACGGCACCCTGACAACCGCTGGCTGTCCGTGTGTGTGATGTAGGAAGGCGTCAGTGAGGCTCACCTGTGCACTGGCCCAAGTATTCTATTGTTATGTCCTTGTCCTGCCGACAGGCTATCGTCCTCAACTGGCACTGGTCGGCATAGGTCACCCCATCCGAGCCGCATACCTGCTCCACACCGACACAGATGGAGGACATGGAGCCATAAACATGTTGCCTCTCGCCAGCACTGTAAAACCATGTCTAGTGGCTCAGGTTTGTGTTTTCTTTACTGATGTGGTTCAAATTTGTAGGAAATTCAGAGGAGGGCCAAACTATTTGCTCTGGAGTCTCTCCGGTTAATGCACCCACCTTAGTCTTGTTTTTCACATTACAGTCAGGCGAAGGGCACTCGCAGTGGGCTTGGCCATTGAGCTCAACACAGGAGGCTCCGAAACTGCACTCCAACTCATCGCATGAAGCTGGGGTCTCCGGACCTGAGGGAGGAAAACAATTTTCCCACTCAAAAATCTCAAATTATGACATACAGTAGGAATGTGTTATGGTTTTATAAGCAAGGGCGCTGCATTAAACACACTTTCCTCTTTGTAAATATATGTACTATTCTGAGCATTTTGGCTAATTACCCATCCTTCCCAAGTGTTCTGTTGGAGGGAATGAAACAGCAGCAGGAGAGGAGGCCAGAGCACTTCAGTTTCTGAGTTTGGGGTCTTTGCAACAACATCACTTCAACTTTAATTCCCCCAATCCAACTTGGTCTTATCATCTGCCAGGGTGTTGCCCTCCAACCCAACCGCTGTGCTGAGACTGTTGTTTTTGTAAAATTCAGCTCTTTTATAACTCAGGTCTTATTTTTGTAGTTTTTGCCATCACGCATATCGGTTATGACATCATTTTACTTAATGCTTCTTTGTGAAGCGTTTGGACAAGGGACCACCACTGGACTCAAATTTACAACGGCTTCTGATGGGACAATGGAGCACGAGCATCAGACATGTTTCAACAACCCGAATTTAACCCAATTATTTAATCCAAATTGACATTATTATCTAAACCATCCATCCATCCAGCCATTATCTTGACCGCTTATCCTGCTCTCAGGGTCATGGGGATGATGGAGCCTATTCCAGCAGTCATTGGGAGACACCCTGGGCAGGCTGCCAGACCATCACAGGGCCCGCCCACACACACACACACACACACACACACACACACACACACACACACACACACACACACACACACACTCACACTCCTAGGGACAATTTATGTACGGCCAAGTCACCTGACTTACATGTCTTTGGACTGTGGGAGGAAACCCACACAGACACGGGGAGAACATGCAAACTCCACACAGGACAACCCGGGATGACCCACCAAGGTTGGACTACCCCGGGGCTTGAACCCAGGACCTTCTTGCTGTGAGGCAACTGCACTAACCACTGCGCCACCGTGCCACTATTATCTAAACCACATATTTGGAAATGAAAACGAAAATGTAAATTAAAATGTTCAATATTATCAATGGTCGGTTACTGAGCTACTTCCTGGTTCAACTTGCAGGAATGACCAGCCTACACTTACTGTAGACAGCAGAAGCCAATAATAAACTACCCAGCGAGTGCAATTCAGAAGTCATAAAAAATGGAAATTAAGTACAGAGTCTAACTAAGGCACTAGGGTTTTTTATTGTTGTTGTTGCTAAAAGACCACATTTAAGGCTCATCTTCACTTGCCTCACAAGTCAGCCAACAAGGGTCCTGTGTACAACATCTCAAAAATGAAGCTCGTGAGTAAAGTAATTTTTCCAACCAATATGCATGATGGCAAAAACTATGAAAATGGTTATGGGTGGGACAGTGGTTAGCGCTGTTGCCTCACAGCAAGAAGGTCCTGGGTTTGAACCCAAGGCCCTTCCAGCAACATGCAAACTCCCCATTCTCCCCATGTCTGTGTGAGTTTCCACCGGGTGCTCCGGTTTCCTCACACCATCAAAAAGACGTGCATGTTAGGGTTAATACTCCTGTCTGTGCCCCTGACTGAGGCAATAGATTAGATTAGATTTGATTTGATCAGATCAGACTAGATTAGATTAGATTGGATCGGGTCAGATTAGATATTAGATTAGTTTAGATTAGATCAGATTAGATTGGATCGGATTAGATAATATTAGATTGTATTAGTTTAGATTAGATTAGATCAGATTAGATCAAATCAGATTACATCAGATTATGTTAGATAATATTAGATTAGATTAGATTAGATAATATTAGATCAGTTTAGATTAGATAATATTAAATTAGATCAGATTAGATTAGATAATATTAATTAGATAAAATCAAATCCAATCAGATTATATTAGATCAGATTAGATTAGATAATATTAGATTAGATCAGATTAGATTAGATAATATTAGATTTGTTTATATTAGATTAGATAATATTAGATCAGATCAAATTAGATTAGATCAGATTAGATTAGATTAGATTAGATCAAATAAAATTAGATTAGATCAGATTAGATTAGACAGCAACTGGAGTTGGTCCCTGGGTGCTGCACCGCAGCTTCCCACTGCTCCAATACAATAGGATGGGTTACATGCAAAGAACACATTGTAACCGAACTGTATGATGGCAAAAATAAAGTGGTTTTCAAAATAAATAAAATTATAAATATATAAATATATATATAAAATAATTATTAATTATATTAAATAATAATAATATAATAAAAATAATAATCATAATTATATACAGTGTCTCCAGAAAGTATTCACACCCCTTCACTTTCCCCACATTTTGTTATGTTACAGCCTTATTCCAAAATGGATTAAATTCTTTTTTTTTTCTCATCAATCTACACACAATACCCCATAATGACAAAGTGAAAACGGTTTTGTAGAAATGTTTACAAATTTATTAAATATTGCATGTACATAAGTATTCACACCCTTTGCTATGACACTCAAAATTGAGCTCAGGTTCATCCTGTTTCCACTGATCATCCTTGAGATGTTTCTACATCTTGATTGGAGTCCACCTGTAGTAAATTCAATTGATTGGACATGATTTGGAAAGGCACACACCTGTCTATATAAGGTCCCACTGTTGACAGTGCATGTCAGAGCAGAAATCAAGGCATGAAGTCAAAGGAATTGTCTGTGGACCTCCGAGACAGGATTGTATCGAGGCACAGATGTGGGGAAGGGTACAAAAAAAATTCTACAGCTTTGAAGGTCCTGAAGAGCACAGTGGTCTCCATCATTCATAAATGGAAGAAGTTTGGATCCACCAGGACTCTTCCTAGAGCTGGCCGCCCAGCCAAACTGAGCAATCGGGGGAGAAGGGCCTTG
Organism: Lampris incognitus; assembly: GCF_029633865.1. NCBI lineage: Eukaryota > Metazoa > Chordata > Actinopteri > Lampriformes > Lampridae > Lampris > Lampris incognitus. The sequence continues at coordinate 53,642,475 of NC_079212.1, read as the reverse complement.
GTCAGGGAGGTGACCAAGAACCCGATGGTCACTCTGACAGAGCTCCAGCGTTTCTCTGTGGAGATGGGAGAACCTTCCAGAAGGACAACCATCTCTGCAGCACTCCACCAATCAGGCCTTTATGGTAGAGTGGCCAGACGGAAGCCTCTGCTCAGTAAAAGGCACATGACAGCCCGCTTGGAGTTTGCCAGAAAGCACCTAAAGGACTCTCAGACCATGAGAAACAAGATTCTCTGGTCTGATGAAACCAAGATTGAACTCTTTGGCCTGAATGCCAAACGTCACGTCTGGAGGAAACCAGGCACCTCTCATCACCTTGCTAATACTATCCCTACAGTGAAGCATGGTGGTGGCAGCATCATGCTGTGGGGACGTTCTTCAGCGGCAGGAACTGGGAGACTAGTCAGGATCGAGAGAAAGATGAATGGAGCAAAGCACAGAGAGATCCTTGATGAAAACCTGCTCCAGAGCGCTCAGGACCTCAGACTGGGGCGAAGGTTTACCTTTGAACACGACAACGACCCTAAGCACACAGCCAAGACAATGGAGTGGCTTCGGGACAAGTCTGTGAATGTCCTTGAGTGGCCCAGCCAGAGACCAGACTTGAACCCCATTGAACATCTCTGGAAAGACCTGAAAATAGCTGTGCAGCGACGCTCCCCATCTAACCTTACAGAGCTCGAGAGGATCTGCAGAGAAGAATGGGAAAAATACCCCAAATATAGGTGTGCCAAGCTTGTAGCTTCATACCCAAGAAGACTTGAGGCTGTAATCGCTGCCAAGGGTGCCTCAACCAAGTACTGAGTAAAGGGTGTGAATACTTATGTAAATGCAATATTTCAGTTTTTTATTTTTAATAAATTTGCAAAAATTTCTACAAAACCTTTTTCGCTTTGTCATTATGGGGTATTGTGTGTAGATTGATGAGGAAAAAAGGAATTTAATCCTTTTTGGAATAAGGCTGTAACATAAGAAAATGTGGGGAAAGTGAAGGGGTGTGAATAGTTTCCGGATGCACTGTATATACACTACCGTTCAAAAGTTTGGGATCACCCAAACAATTTCGTGTTTTCCATGAAAAGTCACACTTATTCACCACCATATGTTGTGAAATGAATAGAAAATAGAGTCAAGACATTGACAAGGTTAGAAATAATGATTTGTATTTGAAATAAGATTTTTTTTACATCAAACTTTGCTTTCGTCAAAGAATCCTCCATTTGCAGCAATTACAGCATTGCAGACCTTTGGCATTCTAGCTGTTAATTTGTTGAGGTAATCTGGAGAAATTGCACCCCACGCTTCCAGAAGCAGCTCCCACAAGTTGGATTGGTTGGATGGGCACTTCTTTGAGCAGATTGAGTTTCTGGAGCATCACATTTGTGGGGTCAATTAAACGCTCAAAATGGCCAGAAAAAGAGAACTTTCATCTGAAACTCGACAGTCTATTCTTGTTCTTAGAAATGAAGGCTATTCCATGCGAGAAATTGCTAAGAAATTGAAGATTTCCAACACCGGTGTGTACTACTCCCTTCAGAGGACAGCACAAACAGGCTCTAACAGGTACTATTTAATGAAGATGCCAGTTGGGGACCTGTGAGGCGTCTGTTTCTCAAACTAGAGACTCTAATGTACTTATCTTCTTGCTCAGTTGTGCAACGCGGCCTCCCACTTCTTTTTCTACTCTGGTTAGAGCCTGTTTGTGCTGTCTCACATTCTCCCCCCCCCCTTTTCCCTCCCCAAATGTACTTGGCCAGTTACCCCACTCTTCTGAGCCGTCCTGGTCTCTGCTCCACCCCCTCTGCTGATCCGGGGAGGGCTGCAGACTACCACATGCCTCCTCCCATACATGTGGAGTCACCAGACGCTTCTTTTCACCTGACAGTGAGGAGTTTCACCAGGGGGACATAACACGTGGGAGGATCACGGTATTCCCCCCAGTTCCCCCTCCCTCCTGAACAGCTACCCCGACTGACCAGAGGAGGCGCTAGTGCAGCGACCAGGACACATACCCACATCCGACTTCCCACCCACAGACGTGGCCAATTGTGTCTGTAGGGACGCCCAACAAAACACTGGGATTTGAACCGGGATCCCTGTGTTGGTAGCAACAGAATAGACCACCACGCCACCCAGATGCCCACTTTCACATTCTCAAGGTCCGATCCTACACCATCTCTGCTGCGAACATCCAGTCTTTATATTGCCATGAGGCAGATGTGTATGTGTTACTTCAGTTTGCAACACCACTGTAATGGATTGCTCGACATTCTCTGAGAAGCAAATTTCTCACCAGTGAATGTTGCGCACATATTCCACCCCAACAAACATGTGAAGTGTCTACAAATACAAACCTCTGCAAAGAACCAGTTCTGTGCAGACTGTAAGTTCTGTTAGACAGTCGGCATGTTGTGCTTAAGGTTCAAGGCTTTGAGGTCGAATCAAGTTTTGTCTTTCACAGTTAATGTGGAGGGCAATGAAATGCCCAAACTCGTGAGTTTCCATCAGCCAGTAGAAGAGGAGAGCCCAGAGCTCCCACACCCAGAAAACATATGAATTGCCATCAGCCAGTAGAAGAGGAGAGCCCAGAGCTCCCACGAGCCAGAAACATATGAATTGCCTTCAGGCAGTAGAAGAGGAGAGCCCAGGGCTCCCACACCCAGAGAAGACTCTCCAACAAAGCAATGATTATCCATGGATGGTGGAGGAGTGTGACAGCCTGTGTCCCAGCAGGCTCAGGAAGAGGTAGAGTCTGCAGGGACACAGCATGCATCAAAACAAAGCATAGCTCGCTCTCTCTCTCGCTCTCTCTCTCTCTTCATCCCCCTCTCTCTTCATCGCTCTCTTCCAGACTTGTGGCAGGAATGATCACATAGAATCCTTTATGTACTCTGCTCTCTATGTTGGTGTCAGAGCAAACGCTTCTCATGCCACAAAGCCACTGTTCTGTTCTGTTCTGTTCTGGTCTGGTCTGCCACGTTCCTTCTGTTCTGTTCTGTTCTGTTCTGGTCTGTTGTTCTATTCTGTTGTACTCTTCTGTTCTGTCCTGTATGTTCTGCTCTGTTCTGTCCTGTTGTTGTCCTGTACTGCTCTGTTCTGTTCTGTTATGTCTGTTGTTCTGTTCTTTTCTGTTGTTTTGTTCTGTTCTGTTGTTGTTCTGTTCTGTTCTGTTCTGTCTGTTCTGTTCTGTCCTGTCCTTTTATGTTCTATTCTGTTCTGTCCTGTTCTGTTCTATTCTGTTCCGTTCTTTTCTGTTGTTTTGTTCTGTTCTGTTCCGTTTGGTCTGTTCTGTTGTTGTTCTGTTCTGTCGTTCTGTTCTGTCTGTTTTGTCCTGTCCTGTTCTGTTCTGTCCTGTCCTTTTCTGTTCTGTTCTGTCTGTTCTGTTCTGTTGTTCCGTTCTGTCTGTTCTGTTGTTGTTCTGTTCTGTCTTGTTTTGTTCTGTTCTATTCTGTTCTGTCCTGTCCTGTTGTTGTTCTAATCTGCTCTGTTCTGTTGTTCTGCTCTGTTCTGTTGTTCTGTCTGTTCTGTTGTTGTTCTGTTGTGTTCTGGCTGAATAAGCTGCATTCATTTACACAACTGACAGTTTTTACAGTCAGCAAGTAAACATTGAAGGACAGTAGGACAGTCTGAAGGACAGTAGGACACCCTGAAGGACAATAGGGCACCCTGAAGGACAGTAGGACACCCTGAAGGACAGTAGGACACTCTGAAGAACAGTAGGACACACTGAAGGACAGTAGGGCACCCTGAAGGACAGTACGGCACATTGAAGGTAGTTTAAGAAACTGAGGAGCCAACTTGTGACCAGAGGGTCTCTCGTTCAAATATAAACAACAGTAAAGAAATTATAGGTGGGAAAAGGTACACGTTTGCCCTCCTTCTCCTGCCCTAACATGCCCTTTCACAAGGCTCCAACAGCTCAGGTGTGGAGCAGAGGGGCTCATGGGCCAGCTTTACATGACTGCTTTACATGGCTGCTTTACACGACTGGTTTACATGACTTGTTTACATGATTGCTTTACATGACTGCTATACACGACTGCTTTACATGACTGGTTTACATGGCTGCTTTATACGACAGCTTTACATGACTGCTTTACACGGCTGCTTTACACGACTGGTTTACATGGCTGCTTTACACGACTGGTTTACATGGCTGCTTTACACGACTGGTTTGCATGACTGGTTTACATGGCTGCTTTACACGACTGGTTTGCATGACTGGTTTACATGGCTGCTTTACACGACTGGTTTACATGACTGCTTTACATGACTGGTTTACATGGCTGCCTTACACGACTGGTTTACATGGCTGCTTTACACGATTGTTTACATGACTGCTTTACACGGCTGCTTTACACGACTGGTTTGCATGACTGGTTTACATGGCTGCTTTACACGACTGCTTTACTCGACTGCTTTACATGACCGCTTTACATGGCTACTTTACATGACTGCTTTACATGACCGGTTTACATGACTGGTTTACATGACTGCTTTACACGGCTGGTTTACATGACTTGTTTACATGACTGCTTTACATGACTGGTTTACATGGCTGCTTTACACAACTGCTTTACATGACTGCTTTACATGACTGCTTAACATGACTGCTTTACATGGCTGCTTTACACGACTGGTTTACATGACTGGTTTACATGGCTGCTTTACGTGATTGCTTTACATGGCTGCTTTACGTGACTGGTTTACATGGCTGCTTTACGTGACTGGTTTACATGGCTGCTTTACGTGACTGGTTTACATGGCTGCTCAGCTTTCAGGTACAAATGCATCAGTAATTAGAAGCAAATTACTGAAAAGGAGCAAGTGTACTCAACCAAGTTTGAAATAAATTGCTTAACAGTATGTGACCTTTGACCTTGTTTGCTTCTCTGCAGAGTGTAAGCCCATCACTGTGCTGTCAGTGGATGGAGTAAGTGGATAAACGGGATGTAAAATGAGTTGTCTAGCGAGGGGGCTACGGTACATGAGGGAGGATCTTACTCCTGGTTGATCTGATGTACCCACCTGTGCAGGGTCCCTGGTTCTGGATCAACAAGTGGTCTTTTTTCTCACAGCGAGCCTTCTTCAGCTCACACTCGTTGCTGTACACGTGTCCATCTGAACCGCACACCTTGGAAGAAAAGCATGAATGACATGGGCGCCCAGCTAGTCAAGGTCCTGCACAGCAAGTCAAAACTACATCAACTACTGGAAGTGGTATGTGTGTGCGTGCGTGCGTGTGTGCATGCCTGTGCATGTATGTACACTCATGCGTGTGCACGTGTGTTTGCGTGAGGTTTCATATTGAAGGCCCCCTAAAAAGCAAACTACAGGACTGTGACTGTAAATGCAAAGCTAACTGCATGTATGACCAGGTCCTGGTGAAGAGCAGGTAAGGATGGCTAGCAGTTCAGCACCGGCAGCAGGTGTAGCAGGTGTAATACCAGGTTGCGAGGCACGCTTTGGCAGCTGAAGTCACAGATGCAGCGCTCATCCTCAGCATCCTCATCCCACGAGCCACCAAACATTCGACATCGGTCCTGTTCACAGCTCTCAACACCTGACCCTGATCCTCCGGAGCCACAGTCTGCATGAGACAAAAGCATATCCATAAGAGTTTATGTACACACAAACACACACACCAGAAAAATAACACACAATCATTATCAGCATCACTTTGCCTGTGCATCAGACGTAAAGATCATCAATCTGGACTTTTTGTAAAAGCCCCTCATTTCAGCCAGAGTTGCACGTGAAGCTTTAGCTGCTGCATCTGACTGATGTGCCGTCACATCAGCAGTGGGACAACAGCCAGACACACTGCTGGGGGCACAAGATAACCACCCACATCAGCTAGGACCTGCGTCAAACTCAGTAAAGTAAAGGTGACATCTCTTTCATTTCAATTAAAGGGACATTTCGCCTAAAATGATTTGCATCTCCAGTAAGTGAGGTGGTCTACCTTGTGTTTAAAACTGGATCAGCTTCAGCACGGCTCATTTCAACAGACATGTCAACTTTCTGCTACGAGGAGACCTGTCCTACATAGTCAACATATACTGTATGCACTGCATGAGAGTTTCTCATGGTGGAGATGAGAACAAACATCTTAGTCGACTATGGAGGCCCCTGAGTGCCACCCTCTCAAATATTAAAATCCAACATTGAATACAGATACTCATATATAAATACATTCAAAATGACACAAATATATCAAATTATCTATCTATCTATTCTCTGTACATGATTTATTTGATATAACAGGTATCTTGTTACAAATCACATTTATAACGATTTATTAATTTATTTATATCATCTTTCCCTTCAGTTTTAATTTTCCTTTTTCCACATCCTGTGTTCATATCGAGAATGTTAGGCAGCAGGACCCTCACACACACCACCTTCATGGTACGCCAGTTTTCTGCAGCAGCCTACAGACAAACAGACAACACTAAAGAGTATTGTGTACGTTATAGAGATGCCACTGCTGTAGTGAACATGTGGCGATCAGGTTGAAATCTGTGGAACTTTCCAGTAAAGCTTGGAAACACGGGAGGGAGTAATAACATTTCCTGTAAAGCTTGGAAACACGGGAGGGAGTAATAATGTTTCCTGTAAAGCTTGGAAACACAAGAGGGAGTAATAATGTTTCCAGTAAGCTTGGAAATACGGAAGGGAGCAATAATGTTTCCTGTAAAACTTGGAGACACGGGAGGGAGTAATAATGTTTCCTGTAAAGCTTGGAAACACAAGAGGGAGTAATAATGTTTCCAGTAAAACTTGGAAACACGGTAGGGACTAATAATGTTTCCAGTAAAGCTTGGAAACATGGGAGGGAGTAATAATGTTTCCAAAAAGCTTGGAAACACGGGAGGGAGTAATAATGTTTCCAGTAAAACTTGGAAACACGGGAGGGAGTAATAATGTTTCCAGTAAAGCTTGGAAACACGGGAAGGAGTAATAATGTTTCCTGTAAAGCGTGGAAACATGGGAGGGCGTTAATACTGCTGGCCTCTCCCTATGTTTACTGGGGAATAAATGGGAACGCACATTTCATGTGTGCTGTCTTCCTGATATCAGGAGTCAGGAACAATTTCTTGTCATCTCATTCATCTACTTGTGTACACAAATGAGACAAAAATTATTTTCTTCCAGCCCACAGCAGTGCAACACAAAAGACAAAAACACACATCCAAAACCTACCAAAAATGACACCATCAAAACATACAAAATCAGAGAGAACAAAGCAAAAAAAAAAAACAAAAAAAAAAAAAACAAAACACACACACACACACACACACACAGTCAACAACACGGTCCATTCAGTAATTTTGCAACAAAATTCAAGAATTCCACTGTCCAGGAGAATGAACGCCAGCCAGGATGACTGCTGGAACTGCTGGTCTGCATTGGCTAGCAGTTAGCTTAGCCTGCCCCGCTTCCGCATCCTGTCAGACCGCCCTCGGTGTTATCGTGGTGTTAACAGAACTGCCGGTCTGCATGGGCTAGCAGTTAGCTTAGACTGCCCCGCTTCCACGTCCTGTCAGACCGCCCTCGGTGTTATCGTGGTGTTATCAGAACTGCTGGTCTGCATGGGCTAGCAGTTAGCTTAGACTGCCCCGCTTCCACGTCCTGTCAGACTGCCCTTGGTGTTTCCTCTTTGGGCACAACTCCAGTAAGGACCGTGGTCTTTGGGCCCACAAGACAAAGCACACCAAGCTCCCTCCCTCAGCTGATCCAGCACCAGCTCTCCCAGCCAGACACCTTCGACACACCTCCCCGCACTCCACATGACGACACAAATGCAGACAAACAAAAACACTGCACAATCGACAATAGGTGAGGCCACCACCAGACCGCCCTCGGTGTTATCGTGGTGTTATCAACCAGCTCTCCCTGCCATCAAATGAAATCGATGATCACAGATATAAATCCTCGCAAAAGTTCTTCACGATACCACAAACTCAGATGTAGATGTGGACAAAGACACTGCATAGTTGGCACTGGGTGAGGCCGCCGCAAATGCGAGCTCACGCCACCATCTTTCCACACCGGAAGTGTGATATCAGAAAGATGCTAATTTCTAAAGCATTATCCATAATTTATCTGTAATCAATCCAATTTAGCGTTACAGGGGGGTGGAGTCCAGTCCAGCAGGTATTGGACAGAAGGCAGGGAGACACCCTGGAAAGACTGCTCGTCCATCACACGATGTGTGCACACAATCATTCACACCTATGGGTAAGTTAACTCTAATTACCCTAATATACATGCTTTCTGACTGTGGTAAGAAACCAGAGTACTCAGAGGAACCCCAGGAAAACACAGTAAGAACATACCACCACCATACAGACGGGCTGGAACTGAAACCAGGGCACTCTTGCTGAGGTGACAGAGCTGACCACTGAGTTAACATGATGCCATCAAAAGCATCTATAGAACTTAATTATCTACTCAAACTTCTGAGAAAAAAATGTTTTGTCATCTCTTTATGGGCAATCAAGGAAAACGTTTGCTTGTGCACTTGAAGTGTGAGGGTTTTTTCAATCTGACCCAGTGCTGCTTATAAAACAGCAGAAATGAGCACAAACAAGGACTCATAAGCACTGTCCAGTAAGTGTGGGCTACAAAGCTATTGCTGGTTGTTTTTGTGCTATTGTACAAAAAGGAATATAACTTTGGATATGGTGAGGGATGTGAGTTTCACAAGGGGGGGGTATCCAGCCTACCACACAGCACAGACTAAAGTGGGGCAGCGACAGAGACAGGAGGTATAAGCACCTGGAGAAACCCAGTTCTTATGTCCATCCATCCATCCATCCATTATCCGACCGCTCATCCTGCTCTCAGGGTGACGGGGATGCTGGAGCCTATCCCAGCAGCCCCTGGGCAGCAGGCAGGGAGACACCCTGGAAGACTTTTATTTGCTGACTTCTATCATGTTTTGTTTCTGATCATGTTGCTTTAAAGACAGAACCCAGCAGGGTTTAGTTAATGGATTATGTCCAGTGTCCTGGTCTCAAACAGGGGCTCACCCCAGGGTTGTGTTCTTTCCGGGACGCGGAGGCAGGGCAGGCTAAGCTAACTGCTAGCCCATGCAGACCGGCAGATCTGACAGTCATCCTGGCTGGCGCTCGCTGTCTGCACGGTGGAGTTACTGGACTGTGTTGCACTGGGTGGACTGTGTTGTTGGCCGTTTTGTTTTGTTCTCTGTTTTTGTATGTTTTTGGTGGTGTTGTTTTTGGATGTGTTTGTGTCTTCTGTGTTGTGCTTCTGTGGGTTGGGGGAAACAGAAATTTGTTTCTTTTGTGTACGTAGTACATTAGATGAAATGACAAATAAATTGTTCCTGATTCCTGATCCCTAAACCCAAAGCTAGCACTATACATGGAGAGGATGTTCAAATTGTTGACAGTTAAAAGTACTTGGGAACTGTGTTCGACTCCCAACTCAAGTCTGATGTGAACACAGATTTGATTGTCGAGCGTGGACAACAGAGAATTCACTTCCTGCAGAAGCTGTACTCCTAACACCATCTCATGTATTTCCTACCAGTCATTTCTTGAAAGACTTTTCACTTTTCCCTCTATTTGTTGGTTTAATGATTTGTCTGTGAAGGACAGGAACAGCCTAAACCAGTGTTTCTCAACCCAGTCCTCAAGGAACCCCTATCCTGCAGATTTTCATTGTAACCCTGCATAGGTAGCCCTGCTTGTACTTACTCGACCAATCATCTCGCAGCACTTAATTATGCAAGGTGTGCAACATCTGACAAAATTCATTGCTGATTGGTTGAATAACTACAAACAGGTACCTATTCAGGGTTGCAAAGAAAATATGCAGGATAGGGGTTCCTTGAGGACTGGGTTGAGAAACACTGGCCTAAACAGTATCATTAAGGTCTGCTCCAAGATAATCAGAGTCGCTATATATATATACTGCAGCGAATATGGGGGGCAGTCGGGAACCGTCGCAGCCGGGACACGAATCCGGCTCTCCCGCACCACGGGCGACAACGTTAACCAGTCGACTAAAGGGTCCGGTTTACTTATCCATGCACGTTACACTATATATAATATATATGTACATATATATGTACACACACACACACACACACACACACACACACATATATATATATATATATATATATATATATATATATATATATATATATATAAATGATGTGCATGGGGTTGAAACACTCGTTCATTCCAAATGTGGAAATTACTGGCGTTTCACAGTGATAAAATACAAATACAACACAAATAAGGGATCAATGTATTCACCACGTAGGTCAAACACTTAATGGAGGAAGTGTGGTCACTCCGAGCTCACATGTCTTCACATACACAAGGTTTTGTAGACATATGTTGTGGACAAAATTGTGTTGCTCTTTCAGCCTGCTTAAGCTTCACAAAACAGCATGACTGAAGTAAACACATGCAACAACTATCAAACTGTACTGGCAACTGAAAAGTAAGTTGGCTGTAACTTGGTAAAACATGACACCTCTGCAAGGGCCAACAGCTGCCATGACCACACCCCGGCGTCCACCTGCATGCCTTACCTTCATCACAGCTGCCATGACCCCACCTGGCGTCCACCTGCATGCCTTACCTTCATCACAGCTGCCATGCTTCGCAATTTCAATGTTCTTCTTTAAGATGCAAGCCGCCACGCGTAGCTCACACTCATTATCGTAGCTGTTGCCATCGCTTCCACACACAGGAGAGAAGGCCTGGCCAGAGCACTGTGGACATGCACACTTGTTCTGGACACAACGGGCACCCCAGGCACAGACAACACCGCCACAGGTTTCTGCATGGAGTCGTGTCAGAGGCGGGTCAGTACAAACAGGAGCGTTAATGACCAACAAGTATTCATTACTTTACCCACGCAGTCAAATTGGATGTGAACGACCACTTATAAAACACACAAATAAAGACACACAACAAAGTGCACATGATACTCACTGCAGTCTCCATGGCTGACCACGCGCAGGTCCACTTGCTCTTTGCATGAGTGCACATGCAGCTCACACTCACTGTTATAGGTGGTGCCGTCACTGCCACACACTGGCTGGTGGGATTCCACACACTCAGACGGACACACACACTGCCCTGTCTGGGCATCACAGATTGCCCCGTAGGAACAATTGGCACAAGCCTCATCTGGACGGAGACAAGACAGGAGCAGAGGCAGCGCTAGTGGCATAGCTGGCAGTCAGGATGACCATCACATGCATTCGTCCAAGTTGAGCGCTCCTCTAAAAGGTTGTGTGTTGAATCACCCAAATTTCCCGCATCTCTCCTTCCCTCTTAACTACACAAAACTATACAAAAACCCAGCCCTTGTTGCTTGTGTGCTGTCAGCGTAGCAGTAAACCGTTAAAATGGCATCTGTGAAGAAAAGCTACACAGGCAAACTAATGTACTCCAAACTACAGCAAACTGTACTGCAGCATTGTTCTACTGTAGTACTGACTGTAGGACCGGTAGATGACCCGTCTACACTGTCACCCTGTTTCAGTGCTTTTTCCTGCGTAAGCAGGAATGTGTTTGCCACCGCACCGATGTTTGTCCTACCCGGTCACCAGCAGTACATGGAAGGTGTCTCCAACCGTAGTAAAGGTATCAGTTAGCTTTGAGTAACCTGACTCCATGGTCCAAATGGACAAAATAGTTCTGTTAATGGAGAAATGTTCTGGATTTCAGGTTTGACATTTTAGCTGGAGCACTTCCAGGGATCTACTATGAGAACAACCCCTAATCATTTTTACTCTAATTAATTTTTAATTCAGACAATGGTGAAACAAGTTATTTCTTTGCTTTAGCAAAGATATATCAAATGAGCTTGTTAGCTGTGAGCGCGGAGTGAGACATTTAGTGTAGATAAGAAAAAGCCAAGCAGTTGGTCCAACATAGCTCACACAGATCACGGATGAGCAGGGACATCTGTCACAGCCCTTCTCTCGTCCAGAGAGCAGGAAAAAGGAAATCCCAGGACAGTGGTGATTATCATCCTTCATCAGGTCCTGTGTCCTGACAATGGCCTTGGTTCTTTATCAGTTCCTGCCCCTCACACCTGGGGCACTACAATGTCTGGCAACCCCACATGCTAGCTTCTGACGCGAAGCCCAGGCAGATGTTAGCACCACGCTGGAAGTAAAGGCCACTGCTCTCCTCCCTGAGGGCTTGGTCGTAGGGCATGAGGTTTTAGTGTATGGGTGTGGAAGGAGGTAGAGAGTGGTTTTTACAGCATGAGGGAGTGTGCTGTGACAGAAAAAAAAAATCGAAAGCTAGTAGTAGGTATTTTGTTGATATCCTCACAGAAATACAGCCTGGATCATGGGAGGGAGACTGGTGGGGAATCCCTGTGTAGAGAAAGAAGTCTGCTGGATTGTGTTTTGAAGGCCTGTGACCCTACCTAGGCCTTGACAACTGCCCTGCTGATGACTGCCTCCCTCCCCTCTCTGTGCTCTCTCTCGTCTTATTTACCTCCATCACACTTCTCCCCCACATTTAATACTTTACCCCCCCTCTTCCTTCTGCCGATTTTCTTTCCCTGTCCACTCACACATTTCTTACTTAATATCTTTTCCCAAACCTGTGGGAGACTGAGGGATTTCTATCTTCCCTTTTTCAAATGACTGTAGTGCATCTCATCTGGCCTTTTCTGAGCATGTGGTGTCTTGCTAGAGGGCTGATTAAGCAAGCACATTTCTTCCAATCCACCCAACAAGGTCACGGCCACGCCAACATAAATGAATCAGTCGGAAAGAGTACAAACGTCACTTCTACTGCTATGAGGCCGCACCTGAGCCATGCACATTATCACTGCTTCTCCATCCCTGCAGGGAGGAAATAAAGTCAGGACCGGACTCATGGGGGCAGCATTAAGACCCCAGCAGAGATGTATATACACATACACACACCGGCCACTATTAGGCACACCTGTCCAACTGCTCGTTAACACAAATTTCTAATCAGCCAATCACATGGCAGCAACTCAATGCATTTAGGCATGTAGACATGGTCAAGACGATATGCTGCAGTTCAAACCGAGCAACAGAATGGGGAAGAAAGGTGATTTAAGTGACTTTGAACGTGGCATGGTTGTTGGTGCCAAACGGGCTGGTCTGAGTATTTCAGAAACTGCTGATCTACTGGGATTTTCACGCACAACCATCTCTAGGGTTTACAGAGAATGGTCCGAAAAAGAGAAAATATCCAGTGAGCGGCAGTTCTGTGGGCAAAAATGCCTTGTTGATGCCAGAGGTCAGAGGAGAATGGCCAGACTGGTTCGAGCTGACAGAAAGGCAACAGTAACTCAAATAACCACTCATTACAACCGAGGTATGCAGAAGAGCATCTCTGAATGCACAACACGTTGAACCTTGAGGCAGATGGGCTACAGCAGCAGAAGACCACACTGGGTGCCACTCCTGTCAGCTAAGAACAGGAAAATGAGGCTACAATTCGCACAGGCTCACCAAAATTGGACAATAGAAGATTGGAAAAACGTTGCCTGGTCTGATGAGTCTCGATTTCTGCTGCGACATTCGGATGGTAGGGTCAGAATCTGGCGTCAACAACATGAAAGCATGGATCCATCCTGCCTTGTATCAACGGTTCAGGCTGGTGGTGGTGGTGTAATGGTTTGGGGGATATTTTCTGGGCACACTTTGGGCCCCTTAGTACCAATTGAGCATCGTGTCAACGCCACAGCCTACCTGAGTATTGTTGCTGACCATGTCCATCCCTTTATGACCACAGTGTTCCCATCTTCTGATGGCTACTTCCAGCAAGATAACGCGCTATGTCATAAAGCTTGAATCATCTCAGACTGGTTTCTTGAATATGACAATGAGTTCACTGTACTCAAATGGCCTCCACAGTCACCAGATCTCAATCCAATAGCGCACCTTTGGGATGTGGTGGACCGGGAGATTCGCATCATGGATGTGCAGCCGACAAATCTGCAGCAACTGCGTGATGCTATCATGTCAATATGGACCAAACTCTCTGAGGAATGTTTCCAATACCTTGTTGAATCTATGCCGAGAAGGATTAAGGAAGTTCTGAAGGCAAAAGGGGGGCCCACCCGGTACTAGCAAGGTGTACCTAATAAAGTGGCCAGTGAGTGTATATGTAATGTATGTACTGTACTGAAGCACACATACAGTTCATTTTCTATTGGAAACCAGAGTCCATCTCTATCACAACATATTCTCTCTCTCTCTCTCTCTCTCTCTCTCTCTCTCTCTCTCTCTCTCTCTCTCTCTCTCTCTCGCTGGTTTTTAAACATGTACTGCATATCAGCAGTGATTTGCCTGTGATAATGAGGTGAGATCATAGCCAAGTTCAGTCACTTTAGCCATATAAAGCTGTGCAAACAGCTTAGAATTAATGTAAATTATCGTCACCATCATTTGTTAGCTGCCTCCACTCAGCAACCTTACCTCAGCATTTTATTACACAATTGCACTGACACAAGCCGGGCCCTCTGGGAGCCAAGAACAATCCCTAGTGCTGGTTTACACACCGAGCCCTTCAGTAGCTCTACCCCCTCTGCTTTTTGAAATAAAGACTATTCATTACTGCAGAAAGACCTGCCATTTACCTATGGCAGCCATGCCCCTACTGAAATTGTTGACAGAAATTTGGCAGTAGATGGCAGAGAGAAAAGGAAGCTGCATGTTGATGGCCAACATAAACCACTGACATACTATGTCAAGGCAATCTGACATAGCTCAGTGCTTCATACAAATGAGGTTAGTCACTAGACTGACGTTTTAAGTTCCATTGGTGATTCTACTGGCTGTTCAGTTCATTCGCATACATCACACCAGAGAGGACCTGTCATGGAGCAGCCCTACCATAACCCCAAGCCCTGTCCTGAAGGGCTTCCACAGGAACGTGCCCAGTGTGGAGGAGGCAGAGGGCTGATCAGACAAAAAGTTATCTGTTAACTGCCTATTGTCATATCATAGTAGAACCCTTTTTGTGCTGCATTTAGAATGAGTCAAACATAAAAACAAGAGAAAATTGCTCAGCCATATATATTATTCATAGGGAGATGCTGATTTATGTCGGAATGGTTGACTCTGTGATTGGGGGTACCACCATATAAGCTGGGGTAAAGCTCCTTAGAGACGGCAAAGGTTTGGTTTGGACAAGTGACAAGACCCTGACAGCTTGCTGGAGCCCGCTACCATTGGACATAGTCATAGCTGCTACCTTTGTGTTGATTTGTGTTTTATCCTTACATTCAACATGGAATATTTTTGGGGACTTCTGTTCATTTTTCTATCCTTTCCTTGGATTTACCATTTTTTGTTCTTTTTCTCCCTTCCTAGGCTGAGTGTCATAGCATATATTCTGCAACAGATCTTTCTCTTCTAGCTGTAATAAGCCTAAGCACCTGCTAACTAACACAGCCACTCTCAAATTCCCTTTTACCTGGCCATTTATTACAGAGTCAGTCATATTCATAGCTATGGTCTTTAAAATAGAAAGAATAAAAACCTAGAATGGCTAAATTGTGTATTGAATTAGGTACAGAAAAATTCCAAGGTGTCAAGGTGATAACAGGAGTCTTAACCGTTGGGCTTGCAAAGTAAATAGCTGGATTGTAAACACAAAAAATATTCAGTTACCAATAAGACTATAGTAGAAATTTGACCTTACAAGACCTCATTAAGCTATTGAGAGTCTTTGCTGAGGGGGACTTATCTAATTATAAAATATGGCCTTGTGCTCATTTTGTGACTCTGAACTTTCTAGATATCTCTAGAAACTCAACTGTCACTGCCATGGGACTGGTGTATACTCTGCCATAGGAAGACATGAGTCATGTAGCCAATTACAGCTAAGTATGCCCTAATCTATCTTTTAGTGGACGTGAAGTTTATCTTCACTCAAAGGTCATTGAAATTCGGAGGCTTGTACTGGTAAACGAGTAGAGGAGCAGCGAGGTAGAGCTAGGAGAGAGCTGGAACACTATAACAGTGTGTTAATTGGTGTTTGGTAACCAGGCTGGGTTTACGGGGTGCAAGTAGCAGTTACACGAGGAGCTAGGGTTCCCTGAGGGCCACATCATAACTTATATGTGATAGCGATGAATGGCCATGTATTGGTTATTGTATTGCATGTATTATAAGCCATGGGAAGTGAGAATTCATTGCATGTCAGATATGCATGACTTTATGGCCCTCAGTGATGACATAATAAATGAGCATATGGCACTCACCACAGGGTCCTTTGTGTTGGATTTGGATGGCCCGCTGCATTGCACAGGCCATGGCCCGCATTTCACAGGGGTTACTGTAGCTGTGTCCATCACTTCCACACACTGCATCTAGCATCTGTGGGCACACCTCAGGGCATTCACACACAGGCTCACCGTTCTTCACCACACACACAGCGCCGTGCTGGCACACCTTCTCCAGGCATGGGCTGGGCACATGCAGATCTGAGCCACCCACATCCCACAAATATGCACACGCACGCACACGCACGCACACGCACGCACGCACGCACGCACGCACGCACGCACGCACGCACGCACGCACACACACACACACACACACACACACACACACACACACACACACAAATACACAGGCAACAATTAGATAATTTGTACATTTAGAGAGAACTGCATAGAAGAGGAGGAGAAGCAGGGAGGAGATCAGGAATCAGGAACAATTTATTGTCATTTCTTTCATGTACTTGTGTACACAAAAGAAACGAAATTCCGTTTCCCCCAGCAGATAGTAAGAGATAGTAAGATAGATAGTAAGATAGATAGCAAGTGGAGCTCAAGAGCCTAGGGAAGAAAGGAGTAAAGGGCCTGGGGAAGAAAGGAGTAAAGGGCCTGGGGAAGGAAAGAGTAAAGGGCCTGGGGAAGAAAGGAGTAAAGGGCCTGGGGAAGGAAAGAGTAAAGGCCTGGGGAAAGAAAGAGTAAAGGGCTCTGGGAAGGAAAGAGTAAAGGGCCTTGGGAAGGAAGGAGTAAAGGGCCTGGGGAAGGAAGGAGTAAAGGGACTGTGAGGGAAGTCAGTTTATAGGTACAAGGACTCACTGATAGGAAGCAGCAGGGTTAGTGTTAAAAAAGGATGATGGTCGTGGTGGCAGTGGTAGTGGCGGTGGGGTGGGTGGGGGTTAAGAGGTTACCATGGGAATGCTACACATTCTTGTTGCCAGGACACCTACATTCTTTTTCCTTAGCGTCTTAATCATTTCCTCTAGTCTGTACCTATCCCTGGGTACCGCAGATCTTTGAAGTGTCCACATATATCAGTATTACGAGGACACTGGCTAAAACCATGGCCCAGTCGCACAATGGAGATCAAATGAGCTCCTAACGATAGCTGTGCAGCTTACTTTGGGCAGGTAAGTGGCTGGATTAATTGACGTTCCAAGTGTACCCGTTCAAAGACAGCCATTTGCATTTCAGTGAGCAGCTCTGCTTCAACTAAAGCCGGTGGAACCGACATGAGAAAGAGAGAGCGATAGAAGGAAGAGAGAAGACATGTAGAGATGAAGAAAAAAAGAAAGACTAAAAAGAAAAAAAGGCTCTCTGCTTAATAATTTAAAAAAGGCAAGCTCCTGGGCCGAGGCAGATAAGGAATATGAACATCAGAGACGTGTCTGCTTCAGTTTTTGCCATTCCAACTAGCTGTCTTCATTAAACTGAAGCCAGGTTTGCACACTCATGTCTCAATAACAGTATCATAATGGCATATACATTGATCAGCCAAAACATTAAAACCCGTGACAGGTAAGTGAATACCATTTATTATCTCGTTACAGTGGCCCCTGTCAAGGGGTGGGATATATCAGGCAGCAGGTGAACAGTCAGTTCTTGAAGTTGTTGTGTTGAAAGCAGTAAAAATGGGCAAGTGTAAGGATCCGAGCGACTTTGACAAGGGCCAAATTGTGATGGCTAGATGACTGGGACACCGGTTGTCCTTCCTTGGACAACCGGTGAACTGGCGACAGGGTCATGGGTGCCCAAGACTCACTGATGCACGTGGAGAGTGAAGGCCAGCCTGTCTGGTCCGATCCCAAAGAAGAGCTACTGTAGCTCAGATTGTTGAAAAACGTAATGCTGGCTATGACAGACAGGTGTCAGAACACACAGTGCATCACAGTTTGCTGTGTATGGAGCGGTTTAGCTGCAGACCGGTCAGACTGCCCATGATGACCCCTGTCCACTGTCAAAAGTGCCTTACAATGGGCACGTGAGCATCACAACTGGACCATGAAGCAGTGGACGGAGCTGGCCTGGTCTGATCACGTTTTCTTGAATATTTTGTGGACTGCCAGGTGTTTGTGCATCATTTACCTGGGGAAGAGATGGCCACAGGATGCACTATGGCAGGGGTGGCTAACCATGTGCCATGGAGAGAGCCATGTGTATGCAGGTTTTCATTCCAGTCAGAAATCACCTGGTATGGAGTCGGGTTGGAATGAAAACCTGCATACACATGGCTCTCTCCATGGCACATGGTTAGCCACCGCTGCACTATGGGAAGAAGGCAAGCTGGCGGGGCAGGGTGATGCTCTGGGCATTGATATACTGGGAAACCTTGGGTCCTGGCATTCATTTGGATGTTACTTTGACACGTACCACCTACCTAAACATGGTTGCAGACCAGGTACACCCTTCATGGCAACGGTATTCCCTGATGGCAGGGGCCTCTTCCAGCAGGATGATGCGCCCTGCCACACTGCACACATTATTCAGGAATGGTTTGAGCAACATGACAAAGAGTTCAAGGTGTTTGCTTTGGCCTCCAAATTCCCCAGATCTCAATCTGATCGAGCATCTGTAGGATATGCTGGAAGAACAAGTCTGATCCATGGAGGCTCCACCTCGCAACTTACAGAACTTAAAGGGTCTGCTGCTAACGTCTTCGTGCCAGATACCAGTGGACACCTTCAGAGGTCTTGTGGAGTCCATGCCTTGACAGGTCAGAGCTGTTTTGGCAGCACAAGGGGGACCTACACAATATTAAGCAGGCTGTTTTAATGTTTCGGCTGATTGGTTTGAAGGTAAAGCTAGAACAGGCTTAGGTCGCTACAACCCCAGTACTCTGGCAAGACAGAAAACATGATGTGAAGAATTTTTATCAGTGCCCCCTTAATTCTTTATAACACTGAGGTAAGCTGCATGTTTTAATGAAAACATTACAAAGTATTAGGTAAAGGATTGAGACTGTGTGCATTTGGTGGGGGGGGGGGGGGCTAGGTAGGTACACATGCAGTATTTAACTGGTAAGAGGATATTTTTATGCTTGAAAGTTGAAGCCAATTGAGTAGGATGGTGCACAGTATGGGATCAGCTTTGCACAGAGACAGATAAACAGAGAGAGAGAGAGACAGAGACAGATAAACAGAGAGAGAGAGAGACAGAGACAGAGAGACAGAGAGAGAGAGAGGGAGAGAGAGAGGGAGAGGGAGAGGGAGAGAGAGAGGGAGAGAGAGAGAGATTTGGTACAGAAGATATTTAGCCAACCCCATTTCAAAAATTAAAATTGGAACGTCCCACTGCTGGCTAAAACTCAGCAATAAAATTGGCATATCAAACAAAGATATCTATCTCTGTGCTCTATATTCTCCCCCAACTGAATCTCCATATTATGATGAGGATTTCCTGAGTAACCTCCATGAAGAGGTAAGCCTTTTCCAGGCCCAGGGAAATGTGCCACTGTGCGGAGATTTTAACGCAAGAACAGGTTCAATACATGATACCATGGACCGTCAGGGTAACAGACATGTGTTTGGTCAACATTCCCTGTACCTCTCACCAAGCCTCATTAAAAGGAGCTCCCTTGACTGTACTGTGAACAAGGCTGGTAAGGAGCTAGTGCACCTCTGCCGCGCCTCCGGCCTGTACACGCTTAATGGTAGGATCAGAGGAGACTCTCTGGGAAGGTTCACATGTTGTTCAGGTCTTGGAGCTGGTGTAGTTGACTATGCAATAACTGACATGGACCCCAACCTCCTTCAACGCATTCACTGTCAGACAACAAATTCCTCTTTCTGACCATAACCAAATTATGATTTTCTTCAAAACTATTAACCTGACTCAAATGCCTATAGCGGAGCCCAGCAAGCTGTTCAAAATTAATAAGACCTACAGATGGGCTCCAGACAGTGCAGAAAAATTTATCAATATCCTGAATTCATCCAAATTACTTAATATGATTACTAACTTCATTAACAAACCGTTTGAAACTAATAAGGAGAGTACCAACCAAGCTGTCAATGAAATCAATTATATCTTTCAGACGGCAGCAAACATGGTCCTACCAAGGACCAGCAACAGAAAAAAGAAACAATCTGAAAATGAAAAATGGTTTGACAACGATTGTAAAAATATAAGAAAACAACTGCGTAAATTGTCAAACCTGAAACACCATCAACCTCCAGATATGGATATAAGAAAGAAATATAGCGAAACATTAAAACTATATAAACACACATTAAGAATGAAAAAACAAAGCCATGTAGATAGAACCCTACAGGAAATAGAACATTCCCTGCATCAAAACCAATTCTGGGAAATGTGGAATAATTTGAGCTCTACAAAACCACAAGACCTGCCTATCCAAAATGAAGAAATTTGGAAAAATAATTTTGAACATATCTATTCGGAAATCCAACAAGAACACTCAAATTCCAATTACAATCTGATCAAACAAAAATTACAGTTGCTCGAATGCACTATAAAAGACAACCAAAACCCACTGGATTTTCCAATAACACAAGAAGAATTGGCACACAAGCTCAAATCCTTAAAACCCAATAAAGCTTGTGGCCTTGACAGCATCAGAAGTGAGATGCTTAAAAACAGCACACCTGAGCTGCAAAGGGCAGTACTCAAATTGTTCAACATCGATCTAAGTTCGGGATATTTTCCTGACATCGGGAGCAAAGGGCTCATAACTCCTATTCATAAAAACGGAGACAAATTGGATCCTAATAATTTCAGAGGCATTTGTGTGAGCAGTAGTCTGGGGTAGGTGTTTAATAGCATTTTGAACGATCAAATTCTAACCCTCCTTAACGAACACAATGTCCTGAGCAAAGGTCAAATTGGCTTCCTCCCAAATCACCGGACTACAGACCATATTTACACCCTACACACCCTCATAAATGAAAATGTGACTCAAACCAAAAATGGAAAAATATTTGCTTGTTTTATTGACTTCAAAAAAGCTTTCGACTCTATTTGGCATGAAGGACTATACTATAAACTTTTACAAAGTGGTGTAGGGGGTAAAGTGTATGACATAATAAAGTCAATGTATTCGGGCAACAGATGTGCAGTTAAGATTGGAGACAAACACACTGAGTTCTTCACTCAGAATAGAGGGGTGAGACAGGGCTGTGGACTTAGCCCGACACTGTTTAATATATATATTAATGAACTGGCGGTGCAGCTGGAACAGTCAGCAGCCCCAGGTCTCCCCCTGTATGACATGGAAGTGAAACTTTTGCTTTATGCAGATGATCTACTTTTGTTGTCACCAACTGCAGGTGGGCTGCAACAACTACTAGACCTGCTTGAGGACTATTGCCAGCACTGGGCCCTGGCAATAAATCCAAAAAAGACAAAAGTAATGATCTTCCAGAAGAAGCCCAGATGTCAGGAAAATAGGTACCAGTTGACTCTAGGTAGCATCACCTTAGAGCATACGATGCAGTGTACGTATTACCTTGGTCTAATTATTACAGCATCAGGGAGTTTCAGTAGGGCAGTGAATAACCTAAAAGAAAAAGCTCACAGAGCTCTATATGCAATTAAAAATTAATTCTTTAACATTCTGCCCATTGCACTATATGGAAGTGAGGTATGGGGTCCACTCGGTCTTTCCAGCTACACTAGATGGGACAAGCATCCAGCAGAAACCCTACGTGCTGAATTCTGTAGAATGATTCTGAAAATACAAAGGAAAACACCAAACAATGCATGTAGGGCAGAATTAGGCCGGTTTCCATTATAGATAAATGTACAAAAAAGATCTCTAAATTTCTGGATGCACTTAAATACAAGCCCAACAAATACATTGCACTTTAAAGCTCTGAAAACCCAAGAACTGAACCCCGAAAAGAGTCCCCTGAAGCAGCTGGCTCTGAGACTCACTAATCCTTTAACAAATACTAAGACCAACCAACCTCCGGCCAGCACTGCATTCCAAACAAACATGAGGATAAATCAGCTATAAAACAAACAAATCAGACTATAAAACAAACAAACATGAGGATAAATCAGCTATAAAACAAACAAACATGAGGATAAATCAGCTATAAAACAAACCAACATGAGGATAAATCAGCTATAAAACAAACCAACATGAGGATAAATCAGCTATAAAACAAACCAACATGAGGATAAATCAGCTATAAAACAAACCAACATGAGGATAAATCAGCTATAAAACAAACCAACATGAGGATAAATCAGCTATAAAACAAACCAACATGAGGATAAATCAGCTATAAAACAAACCAACATGAGGATAAATCAAGCTATAAAACAAAGCAAGAACGATTATCTGAAACATTGGAATGCTGAAATCAAATCTCAAAACAAACTTGAAGTCTATCGGGCCCTAAAAACAAACTATGGTTTGGAAGAACACCTCTTAACTGTCAGAGACAGGAAGCAGTGACAGATCCTCACCAAATACAGGCTCAGTGACCACAGTCTAGCCATTGGAAAGGGGAGACATAAAAAGACGTGGTTGCCAAAAGAGCATCGAACATGTGGTCAGTGCATGACAGATGAGGTGGAGACAGAGGTGCACTTCCTCCTTAAAAGGGACAGATTTGAAAAACAGCGCCGGGCTTTTGTCAAGGAGCTGGAACATGTGACTCCAGAGTAGCAGGAAATGGAGGACGCAGGTAAGCTGCGGGTGGTCCTGGGAGGGGGGCCAGCAGCGAGCATTGCAGCAAGATTTATATTTTCCTAACCCTATTGCTACTGTTGTTGTTTGATATCATAATCATTGTTGTTGTTGCTGTTATTATTATAATCATTGTTGTGTTGTGTTGTTGTGTTGTTTTACATGCTTTGGCAATATGTACACAAACGTATGTCAACAGAACAGCAACAGAAACTTAAGGGGGGCAGGGCTTAGCGATAGGTCCATTGTATCCGGCCAATTACCCCACTCTTCCAAGCCGTCCCGGTCACTGCTCCACCCCCTCTGCTGATCTGGGGAGGGCTGCAGACTACCACATGCCTCCTCCTCCCATACATGTGGAGTCACCAGCTGCTTCTTTTCACCTGACAGTGAGGAGTTTCAACAGGGGGACGTAGCGCGTGGGAAGATCACACTATTCCCCCCAGTTCCCCCTCCCCCCAAGCAGGCACCCCGACTGACCAGAGGAAGCGCTAGTACAGCGACCAGGACACATACCCACATCCGGCTTCTCATCCAACATGGCCAGTTGTGTCTGTAGGGATGCCTGACCAAGCTGGAGGTAACACGGGGATTCGAACTGGCGATCCTCGTGTTGGCAGGCAATGGAGTAGACCACTACACCACCCGGACGCCCCTAGATGAATCTGCTTGACTAGGATTTAACAGCCTGCACTGCACTGTTTTTCACCCAACAACGTTCAGTAGAGGGAGCCGGAGAGTACACACTGTCAACTCGCACACTAGTTTACAGCTGCCTTTACTGTGGGAGCAAATGAGGGTGTGGTTTTCCCAGCACTGCAAGCATTAAACCCCCATCCCCAACCAATAAATTATTTTTGTAAATTTACGTCAACCACAAAAATGCCCTCTGTGGGTTCAATTTGATGGAAATGTGTGTCGGAGACCGAGAACTTTACAGTCAACTTTGTAGTCGGTCACATTCAAGTAAAAAATAACATGTACAAATGCAGAAAAGAACCTGCTGGGAGGCGATAAGGTGAAGTCAGCATGCATGCAAAGTAGGGGGTGTAAGGTGGTGGGAGGGAAGGGAAGAGAGAGGGAGTTTTGGTTGGACGAAAAACAGTCAAACAAATGTCTTGATGCATGCTCAATAATCCAGGTGAGGAAATCCCAGAAGGTTGAATCAGTTCTACTGGATACAAGGTGTAGTGGGAGACACGTTTCATCACTTCGTCAGTCTCAGCTGACTGCGGGTGTCCCCACCCTTATAAACAATACAGTGTCTCACCTGACTGCGGGTGTCCCCACCCTTATAAACAATAGTGTCTCACCTGACTGCAGGTGTCCCTCCCACCCTTATAAACAATACAGTGTCTCACCTGACTGCAGGTGTCCATCCCACCCTTATAAACAATACAGTGTCTCACCTGACTGCAGGTGTCCATCCCACCATTATAAACAATACAGTGTCTCACCTGACTGCAGGTGTCCATCCCACCATTATAAACAATACACTGTTTCACCTGACTTGCAGGTGTCCCCATCCTTATAAAAAATACAGTGGCATAATGACCCAAACCAGCGATCAGTTTCATATGCAAATTGCCATGAGCACTAAATAGAGGTACAGTGTCAATGTGAACTAGAGGTACAGTGTCCATGTGTACTAGTCACAGAGGATTGACCACTAACTAGAGGTACAGTGTCCATGTGTACTAGTCACAGAGGACTGACCACTAACTAGAGGGACAGTGTCCATGCGTACTAGTCACAGAGAACTGACTACTAACTACAGGTACAGTGTCCATGCGTACTAGTCACTGAGGACTAACCACTAACTACAGGTACAGTGTCCATGTGTACTAGTCACAGAGGACTGACCATTGACTACAGGTACAGTGTCCATGTGTACTAGTCACAGAGGATTGACCACTAACTAGAGGTACAGTGTCCACGTGTACTAGACACAGAGGATTGACCATTAACTAGAGGTACAGTGTCCATGTGTACTAGACACAGAGGACTAACCACTAACTAGAGGTACAGTGTCCACGTGTACTCGTCACAGAGGATTGACCATTAACTAGAGGTACAGTGTCCATGTGTGCTAGTCACAGAGGATTAACCATTAACTAGAGGTACAGTGTCCATGTGTACTAGTCACAGAGGACTGACCATTGACTACAGGTACAGTGTCCATGTGTACTAGTCACAGAGGATTGACCACTAACTAGAGGTACAGTGTCCACGTGTACTAGATACAGAGGATTGACCATTAACTAGAGGTACAGTGTCCACGTGTACTCGTCACAGAGGATTGACCATTAACTAGAGGTACAGTGTCCACGTGTACTAGTCACAGAGGATGACCATTAACTAGAGGTACAGTGTCCATGCGTACTAGTCACTGAGGACTGACCACTAACTACAGGTACAGTGTCCACGTGTACTAGTCACAGAGGACTGACCATTAACTAGAGGTACAGTGTCCATGCGTACTAGTCACAGAGGACTGACTACTAACTACAGGTACAGTGTCCATGTGTACTAGTCACTGAGGACTAACCACTAACTAGAGGTACAGTGTCCATGTGTACTAGTCACAGAGGACTGACCACTAACTACAGGTACAGTGTCCATGTGTACTAGTCACAGAGGATTGACCATTAACTAGAGGTACAGTGTCCATGCGTACTAGTCACAGAGGACTGACCATTAACTACAGGTACAGTGTCCATGTGTACTAGTCACAGAGGATTGACCATTAACTAGAGGTAGTGTCCATGCGTACTAGTCACAGAGGCTGACCACTAACTAGAGGTACAGTGTCCATGTGTACTAGTCACAGAATATTGACCACTAACTAGAGGTACAGTGTCCATGTGTACTAGTCACTGAGGATGGACCACTAACTAGAGGTACAGTGTCCATGTGTACTAGTCACAGAGGATTGACCACTAACTAGAGGTACAGTGTCCATGTGTACCAGTCACAGAGGATTGACCATTAACTAGAGGTACAGTGTCCACGTGTACTAGTCACAGAGGATTGACCATTAACTAGAGGTACAGTGTCCACATGTACTCGTCACAGAGGATTGACCATTAACCAGAAGTACAGTGTCCATGTGTGCTAGTCACAGAGGATTGATCACGAACTAGAGGTACAGTGTCCATGTGTACTAGACACAGAGGATTGACCACTAACTAGAGGTAGAGAGTCCACGTGTACTAGTCACAGAGGATGGGGAATAGCTTCCTTCATTCACAGCGTTATAAGATGGCGACAGATGTACTCTTAGTTGAGTGATGGAACGTTTCTCCCACTACAAATTGTGTCCAGATGAACTGATTCAACATTCTGGGAGTCACACCAATCCTGTTTTAGTGGGACATTTCAATTGAAGCAGCAGTTAATTGAAAAGACGAGGAGAGGAGGAAGAGGAAGGGAGATGAAGAGAAAGTCTGGAAGAGTGACACAAGGTGTGAGAGAAGGAGAGCAAGACAGAGCAGTAGAAAACAAGCCAAGACAAATCTGGTCTTTGTCCACTTGAAGGAGAGTAGAAGAGGGGCTATTCAAGCCCACAGAAGGTGGGAGCAGTCCACTAGTGGAGCTGTGGCTGCACCTCCTCCCTCACATTCTGCAGCGAGTAGTGTGTCTCCAAGACAGCGAGACACCTCCATGTAGACGAGGACAGAGACAGGACAAAGACAGACAGAGTGGCGGGCGGACTGATGCACTGCAACAAGAAAGAAGACCTTCACACACAGAGAGCGTCAGACAGGAGAACAGACAGGACTGAGGATAACACATGGACGACTGGCACCACTGCAGGAATTACAGACAGGGCGATTCATGAGAGACAAAGGTGGGATTTCATCCATGGTGTGACATGAAGAGATGGCATGTGACTGGCATTAGGAAATAGGAAGTGTATGAAAGTGAAGGAATAGTTTTAAAAACAAGGCATACATATTGTCTGTTCACATTTCCACTCTTTGAATAACACACATGAAAAATAGACATGTTTTACATTTAGTCTGGAAAACACAAATCAAAAACCCGTCTAAACATCAGTAAAGTTAGATCGAGGGATAAGGGGGGGGGCAGAGATAAAAAAGCGAAGCATTACCCTCAACTCCACCTTCCTTCAGTTGAACTTACCGCATGGCCCTTGCTGCTTGATGATGATGTGGGCTTTGGCATGGCACTCAGCCTTACGGCGCTCACAGTCGTTGGCGTAGGTACGCCCGTCCTTGCCACACAAGGGCTTATAGGTGCCATCGCACTGTATGGGCTCGCAGGAGCAGCGTGCACCCAGCGTGTCCACCAGGCACACTCCACTGAATGGACAGTCCTTGTTGCACTCCTCTGCAAGACAGGCATGTGTGAACAATACTGAGCAACATCATATAACACACACTGCATGCAGGGATTCATGGATGGATGGATGGATGGATGGATGGATGGATGGATGGATTGCATTTATACAGCGCTTTTCTAGCTGCAACAGCCACTCAAAGCGCTTAGATAAAATAATAAGTCATAATAACAATAAAATAAAAGATATGAGAAAAAAAGAAAAGAAAAAAATGGGCATGTTCTATATATTTTGATTGCATTGCTAGTGGTAAAACAGGAGTACAAGAGTGACCAAATGAATTGTGGGATACTAGAGGTGGGACACCAGAGTCAGACGGCTTTGCTCAAATTAGACTTACTGAGTCACACATTCGATGAGCTTTGGACTTAAAGAAAGACTCGACTGTGACTTCATGACATGTGACTTAAGGCTTGACTTGGACTTGAACGTGACTTGGTTAAGAGAAAATGATTGTTTTTGTGATTATAAATATACTTATTTATATTTCAAGATAAGTCACCACAAGAATATCATGAAATCCTAAAACCCAAACACACGACACACCCGCCAGCGACATACAGCGTACGGTACTGAGTAACGGAGTTTGCCTGCCAGTCTGCGGGGGTTTCTTCCTGCCTTGTTGCCCCTGGATCTTCTCCTACACACCTGTCGGTCAACCACTGTGCAGCTCTGTTCTCTGACATCACAATAACCTGCCATTTTAACAGGGGTGTGTAGGCTTTTTTATATCCATCATATAGAGAGAGAGAGATGACGATGGCACCATGCTAGACAGCAGCCTGGTGCAGCAGCTCCCGTTGTGCATTTTGATTTTTCATCACTTTGTCTTCTTATTTTCTTGTTTGTGTGTGGTTTTTTTTAACTTTTTTTTTCAGTGACTTAGCAGCAATGGCTTCTTTTTTTGCAGCTTTTCCTGGTCCTACTGTGACTTCCTACACTCTTTGTAATAGCGAGCCCTGCAGAGAGGAGGGAGGGCATTGTTTTCTCACGCTACCAGCTGCTGGTGTTGAGTAAACCAGCGCTACTGCCCGGAGCGACGCCTGAACACAGGTGATGCCGGGGTTGCAGAGTTGGAGCTGAGCGGAGAGCAAAGGAGAGAAAATATAACCCTCCTATTCCAGCGATCATCATGGGGAATGGGAGGTCTTTGGGCAATAAGATGAATGAGCTCAGCATGCTGTCAAGACCCAGAGGGAATACCGTGAACACAGCATTTTGTGTTTCATGGAGACATGGCTGCACTTGCACTTCCCAGACCCCAGTGCGGCTGTGTCTGGCTTCAGGACTGTTCAGGCAGACAGGGAGAGCATAAGGACCAGTAAGAAGAGGGGAGGAGGGATTGCACTGTATGTTAGTGAAAGTTGGTGCAATCCCAGACATGTCAATGTGAAGGAACTTTTGTGGCCCAGACATTGAACTGCTCACTGCGGGGGATGCATCCATATTGTTTGCCGAGGGAGTTCCCATCTGCCATTGTCTACATTCCTCCATCAGTTGATGCAGAGGTAGCGTGCAACACCATTCACTCCACTGTTGCAAGCCTTCAAACTCAGCATGCCAGTGCTTTGGTAGCCATTACTGTGGACTTCAATCATATCACACTGGGCAAAACATTACCAACATGTTATCGGTATGTTTTACTGCCCCACTAGAGTCAATAAAACACTGGACCTCCTGTATGCAAATGCTAAGGATGCATACAGTGCAACTGCCCCCCCCCCCAGCAGATCTGATCATAATCTGGTACTGCTGACACCAAAGTACGTCACTCTTGTCCAGCGGCAGGCTGTATCCACAACACTGTGAGGAGGTGGACTCAGGAGGCTAATGAGGCACTCCAGGATTGGTTTAAGTCCACAGACTGGGATGTGCTCTATGTGCTACACGTGGAGGACATCAACAGCATGACAGACTGTATCACAGAATACATCAAATTCTGTGAACACACCACCTTGCTGGCCCGGACTGTACGCGGCTTCCCTAGTAATAAGCACCAAGTCATCAGTGACCTGAAAGTACTTCTTAATAATAAGAAGACCGCCTTCAGGTCTTGGGATAGGGAAGAACTGAGGAGTGTACAGCATGACCTGAGGGAGAAGCTGAGGAAGTACAAAGACTCCTTCCTACAGGAGGAAGCTGGAGGCCAAACTCAAGCAGAAGAACAATGTGAGGGATGTGTGGGCTGGAATGAAGGAAATCACTGGGTTCAAGGTGAGAGACAGACAACCAGTGGACACTCTGGAGAGGGCAAATGAGCTAAACAGTTTTTTTTCCAACAGGCTTACTTCACAACCTTCAGCTGTTTCCACCACACAACCACACACCCAGACTTTTACCCCCCTCCACTGCCCACAATGTTTTCGCCCTTCCCCCCTCAATCCCCCCGGTGAGCTCCTTGGATCCAAACCTTTGAAGGGACTTTCCTCCACTGAGACGATGAGCACCCTGCCCTGCCTGACGGTGACTACTGGCCAGGTTAGGAGAAAGCTGGAGAGACTCCACCAAGGCAAGGCCAGAGGCCCTGATGGTATCAGCCCCCGCATTCTTAGGACCTGTGCCAGCCAGCTGTCTGCTATTCTACAGACAGAAACTTCTTCAACCTAAGCCTGAACCAGGAGAAAATACCAGTGCTGTGGAAGACGGCTTACCTTGTTGCGGTTCCCAAGAAGACAACTCCATCTGGCCACAATGGCTATCAAACTGTTGCCCTCACATCTCATGTGATGCGGGTGTTAAAAAAGACAGGTCTTTGCCCACCTTAGACCGCAGATGAAATCATTGTTGGACCCTCTGCAGTTTGCTCACCAACCTCATCTGGGAGTCACCTGCTGCAGCAAGCTCACTTGCATGTGGATGGAACCAGTTGCACTGTGAGAAGGAAATTCTTTGATTTCTCCAGTGCATTCAACACCATCCAGCCACTGCTGCTGAGGGAGAAGTTGCAAGCCATGGGGGTAGACATGCCAACCATCTCCTGGATTACCGACTACTGGATAGGTAGACTGCAGTTTGTCTGACCGGGTAATGTTCTGTCTGAAATGGTGGTGAGTAGTACAGGAGCTCCACAGGGGACCGTGCTGTCTCCCTTCCTTTTCACCTTGTACACCACAGACTTTCATTTCAGTACAACTCTGGGTCATGCCACTAGCAGAAGTTCTTTGGCGATTCTGCAGTGATTGGGTGTATAAGTGATGGGTGGGAGGAGAGTACAGAGCACTGGTGGACTATTTTGAGGAGTGGGCTGGAAGAAATCATCTGCTTCTGAACGTGGCCAAGATCAGGGAGATGGTGATCGACTTCAGAAGGAAGAGGACGGCTACATAACCCCTGTGTATTCTGGGAGATGCTGCTAATGTGGTGGAGGACTACAAGTACCCGGGCATCCACATTGACAACAGACTGAACTGGAAGACCAACACTGAGGCTGTAAATAAGAAGGGGATGAGCAGACTATTTCCTGAGGAAGTTGAGATCCTTTATCGTGTGCAGCAAGATGTTGGAAATCTTCTACCAGTCTGTTGTGGCCAGGTGACTGTACTCGCTGTAGTCTGCTAGGGGAGCAGCATTGGAGCCAGCGACACCAACAGACTTAATAAGCTGATTAAGAAGGCTGGCTCCGTCACTGGCTGAAAAGCAGACACATCTGAAGTTGTGGTGGAGAGGAGGACAGTGAACAAACTGTTATCCATTATGGATAATCCTGACCACCCACTCCAACACCTACTTGCCAGACAGTGGAACACTTTCTCAGACTGGTTCAGCTTTGCTGTCATACGGTTCGATACAGGAAATCTTCCCTGCCCAAAGCAATACCTCTCTACAAAAACCTCTGTGTAACAGAACTCTCGGAACCCCCAGCTACACAGTATCTGTGTGACAAAGCGGGTGAGAACACACCATTTGTCCCATCATCCATCTAATGGTTAACAGGTGTTGGCTTTCCCTGCCACAGTGGTGCAGCCTGAACTCAGGTGCTGCTGATCAACTCCAAGGGACTATTCAAGCAGTTGCTCTGGGGTTGTTAGGGGGGTAGGACGTCAGGGTGTAGATGTGTGCATGTGCTGTTAATTTAAGTTCTATTAAGAGTTGAGTTTTGTTGTTTCCTTTGCTTTGTCCATATTTGTATGTGGTTTCATGTAGCCACACCCTGAAAATAAATCACGTTGGTTGAATGGAAACAGCTCTGAGTCTGCCTCCTACATTTTAGTCACTCAGGCCAGGCTTCCCCACAATCTGTCTCAACCAATCCCCACTCTGTTTCTCTCCTTCAGTAACTTTGCTCATGGTGAATTTCCATCGCTCTCATTTTTAAAACGTTAACTACGTTGCACACATGCGTATAGTATGCTACCCCATGTTTATGTTTCATTACATTTATAGTGTATTCAAGTATATTCTGTATATTGTGTATTCTATAGACTTTTGATAGATCCATCCATCCATTATCCAAACTGCTCATCCTGCTCTCAGGGTCGCGGGGATGCTGGAGCCTATCCCAGCAGTCATTGGGCAGCAGGCGGGGAGACACCCTGGAGAGGCCACCAGACAATCACAGGGCCCCTCACCCCTCCCCACCCCACACCACACCACACACACACACACACACACACACATTCACACCTAGGGACAATTTAGTACGGCTGATTCACCTGACCTACATGTGTTTGGACTGTGGGAGGAAACCGGAGCCCCTGGAGGAAACCCATGCAGACACGGGGAGAACATGCAAACTCCACACAGAGGACGACCCGGGACGACCCCAAGGTTGGACTACCCCGGGGCTCGAACCCAGGACCTTCTTGCTGTGAGGTGACCGTACTAACTACTGCACCACCATGCTGCCCGATCACCAGATTTTCTTTTCTATAGATATATATCTTAATATATTTATGGATTATGTTTAGGATTTTTCTTATATTCTGTATTGAGCCATTTTATTTTGTTGTTTGTTGTGTTTATATTTCTACTGATATATACTTCTTTTTTCTAGTGTTGAGATACTATATACATAGCCATCCATTATCTGAACCACTTATCCTGCCCTCAGGGTCACGGGGATGCTGGATGCCCAGGCCTGGGGCCTGTCCAGGGTGTCTTCCCACCTGCCGCCCGGTGACTGCTGGAATATATATATATATATATATATATATATATATATATATATATATATATATATATATTTCCCCTTTTTCTCCCAATTGCACTTGGCCAATTACCCCACTCTTCCAAGCCACCCCGGTCTCTGCTCCACCCCCTCTGCTGATCTGGGGAGGGCTGCAGACTACCTCGTGCCTCCTCCCATACATGTGGAGTCACCAGCCGCTTCTTTTCATCTGACAGTGAGGAGTTTCACCAGGGGGACGTAACGCGTGAGAGGATCACGCGTTACGTCCCCCCAGTTCCCCCTTCCCCCCAAACAGGCACCCTGACTGACCAGTTGAGGCGCTAGTGCAGCGACCAGGACACATACCCACATCCGGCTTCCCACCCACAGACACGGCCAATTGTGTCTGGAGGGATGCCCGACCAAGCCGGAGGTAATATGGAGACTCGATCTGGCGATCCCCGTGTTGGTAGGCAACAGAATAGACCACTATGCCACCCGGACGCCCTGATATG
Source organism: Lampris incognitus (assembly GCF_029633865.1). Classification (NCBI taxonomy): domain Eukaryota; kingdom Metazoa; phylum Chordata; class Actinopteri; order Lampriformes; family Lampridae; genus Lampris; species Lampris incognitus. Next base: position 53,609,566 of record NC_079212.1, on the reverse strand, counting down.
AATAGTTACTGAGTATGTACTGTGTGTTGGCTGTGTAATAGTTACGCTGTAGGTTTAAAACAGCTTAGAAGGGAAGACGTTTCACCAGACTTGCATATTGTCTGTCAGCTGTCTGAAATCGCACCCTAAAACGGATGCGCAAGTTTATGACAGTTCCTGCTCATGTCATTGTGAGACCAGTGGGTAGAATGTGAAGAAACCCTGTGACCGTTTTGTGAATACTTCAAGGGGCTGAGATTCCTCTCTACTTTTTAAAGTGAATTCCTAAGCACAAATTTCACATTCCCGCAAGAGGCCAAAAAGGTCAACATAAGTTGAGGTACCTTGCTTCTTGCAATGGCCTACGTGGAGCTTCCTTAGCTTGATGCCCTTCAGCATGCCTGTGCGGGTCATGGCACACTCGCTGGCATAGGCCTGCCCGTCACTGGCGCACAGCAGGTCCCCGCCTGCAGGGCAGTCCTCTGGTGACTTGAAGACAAGTGGCTGACGAGTATGAGCCTCAACCCGACACAGTACATTCAGACTGTTCTCGCTGTTTTTACAGGGGTCTGAGAAGACAAGAAGAGTGGGGGGGGGACCCACAGGTACAAGGAGACATAAAGACCCACGGGTACAGGAGAAATAAAGACCCACAGGTACAGGAGACATAAAGACCCACGGGTACAGGAGACATAAAGACCCACGGGTACAGGAGACATAAAGACCCACGGGTACAGGAGACATAAAGACCCACGGGTACAGGAGACATAAAGACCCACAGGTACAGGAGACATAAAGACCCACGGGTACAGGAGACATAAAGACCCACGGGTACAGGAGACATAAAGACCCACAGGTACAGGAGACATAAAGACCCACGGGTACAGGAGACATAAAGACCCACGGGTACAGGAGACATAAAAACCCACGGGTACAGGAGACATAAAGACCCACGGGTACAGGAGACATAAAGACCCACAGGTACAGGAGACATGAAGACCCACAAGCACAGGAGAAATAAAGACCCACAGGTACAGAAGACATAAAGACCCACAGGTACAGGAGACATAAGGACCCACGAGCACAGGAGAAATAAAGACCCACGAGTACAGGAGAAATAAAGACCCACAGGTACAGGAAACATAAAGACCCACGGGTACAGGAGACATAAAGACCCACGGGTACAGGAGAAATAAAGACCCACAGGTACAGGAGACATAAAGACCCACGGGTACAGGAGACATAAAGACCCACAGGTACAGGAGAAATAAAGACCCACGAGTACAGGAGAAATAAAGTTGAGAAGAAGTGAACATAGAGAGGAGGGAAGATGGGGGGAGGAGTAGAGATAAAATAGAGAAGGGATGAGAAGAGAAAACAAAAGTGAGGTGAAAACAATTCACAGAATGGTTCTCCATCACCATTGTTCCACTCGAGATGTTATCAGTGGCAGGAGCCTGGATGCTGTGAGTGAAGAAGAGGACGTGAGAGGAGAAAAGCAGAAGGGCCCATTTGATACAGTCCTTGGTTCGTCCCTCCCTCCAGGGAGAACTCCAGCCTGACACACTTGGCCATATCAGCTGTGATCATAATGGAGTTTTGTGGTAGAAGAGTTGGCTGGGGATGGGGGGGCTTCATCTTGAAATAGGGGTTCAGGTCTTATCCTGCACACCATGCCTTCACCGTGATGGAAGACAAAGCATTTCTGTTGTGTCGTGACATATTAAATCATTACCATGCTGCCAGCAACTCCTTTAAAAGCCCCGAGGATAAAACACAACTGTCAGGACAATAATAAAGGGGAAAGACAAAAAAAAGGGGGAGAGAGAGGGAGCGAGAGAGAGTGAGTGAGAGTGAGAGAGAGGGGGAGAGAGGGGGAGAGAGAGAGGGAGAGAGGGGAGAACTTTTTTTCCAGGGTCCTGGCAGGAAAAAAAAGGAGAGAAATGGAGTTTTGGTGCAAAGCCACAGAAAGCAGAGTGACGTGAGTCCAGCTCCAACCAGGCCAGTGACTGTCCAGGCTTACAGAAGAGGCTGACCAGGGGCCGGGGTGCCAGGGTACTGCCTGCAGGGTCTCTGTGTACCCCGGTGCCATGCTGTTAACAGTATGGATGTATCACAAGTACACGTCAGGTGAGGCCAGACCACTTCAAACAGTGGGACTAAGTGGTTGATGGAAGATTTCGAAGGCTGCCAGGGCAGTCTTGTCCCAAGAGCCTCAGCCCTCCTCGGGGGTATTAAGGCAAATCAGGAAACTTCAATGGCTCGACATACATTACCTGCCTCACACTGAGGGACCTGAACACCCATCTCTCAACCCTCTCCCACATATCCCTGGGCAATCATCGCTAAAGTATAGTTTCTGTCTCTCCTGTCCTTCTGCAGTTGGCTTGCCACTGAGAAAACCTCAGTCAGGCAACTTGAGAGACTACTAACCCCCTCATGAACACAAAACCAGCTGGGGTCCTGTCATAAAACAACAATTCACACTGCAGCAGTACTTATACTTAGCAAGGCAAGCTGAGTGAAAAGTAGAATTACAACAGGAATGATGACATGCAGTAGGAGAGAAGTGATGATCTCAGATAAAACAGACCAGGAGGGGAGAACAAATAGTTGGGGAGGAGAGTTGAGTTGAGAAGAGGAAGAGGAACGAGAGCAGCGAGGAAGTAGAGAAAAGGAATGGAAAAATGGACAAATGATGTGGCATGTGACGGAAGGCTTTGGCAGAGCATGTGAAGGCGAGGTGGGGAAAGGCGAGGAGAGAAGAGAGGAGAAACAGAAGTACGAGGCTTACCGCAGGGCCCTTGGTACTGCACGTGGATGTTCTTCTGGTTCTTGCAGGCATGCTGGTGGAGCTCACACTCATTGCGATAGTCATGCCCGTTACTGCCACACACTATCTGCCGGGGCTTGCCCTCACAGCCTAACGGACACATGCACTTGGCTGACAGGCCATCAGATGACTGAACACAAGTGCTGCCGAAGGTACAGGTTACCTCCGTGCAGGGGTCTTTCGCCGCTAGAGGAAAGAAACATTGTGGTTAGGGTTTGTTATGCGACTGACATACATTGTGTTACCAGATGCACTCGGGAGGAGGGAGGTCATTCACTAGTACAGGATGTTGATGCGGTAAAACATAATCTGATTTAAGCGGCTACTGGAATGCTAAAGAGGAAGTTGATCTGCACACAAGGTTTACTGGGAGAAACGTTTCATCACTCATCTAAGTGACCTCTTCAATCTCAGTTGACTGCAGGTACCACCACCCTTATTAGGTCCTGGGTTCGAACCCCAGGGTTGTCCAACCTTGGGGGTCACCCCAGGTGTGGCATTTGCATGTTCTCCCCGTGTCTGCGGTGGGTTTTCTCGGGGTGCTCCGGTTTCCCCCACCATCAGAAAGACATGCATGTTAGGGTTAATAGACCGAGGCATGGCAACAGGAACTGGAGCTGGGCCCCAGGGGCTGCACGGCAGCTGCCCCCTACTCCTAGCTACACAGCTAGGATGGGTTAAATGCAGAGTGGAATTTCCTTACGGGATCAATAAAGTATCCCAAAATCCCAAACAGCACAGTTGCATAACAACCAAAACCAGCAACTGGGTTCATATGCAAATTTCTGTGAATACTAATTAGAGTTTTTGTTTGTTTTTTTATTAAACCTGTGCTGTCGGCAGGCTTGGCACACAACACAGGGAAATTGTATGCTAATGTGTCCTCCACAGCTTTAATCTGCAAGTGGGTTTCAGATTAGCCACGTGCAAAGGCAATCTTTATGAATGATCACGAACCGTTCATAATAACTCCATTTTATGGCGGCTCTCCGGGAAGACAAGAGCACGGACCTTTGTTATGCATTTAAAGCTGCCGCTGGTCCTCACCTGCAGCATGGTTGGTCAGCTAAACAATAAGCATCGCCTTCGCCAAGAGGGGGACAACGACCACAAGTGAAACAAGGACACTTAGAAATGAAACATGACATGACTCTGATAAAACACAGACACAGAAACAGACGCTGGCATGTCTCCGATGAAATATAATTCAACTGATCTCATCAATATCAATTTAGGACAACAGTCATAGTGATAAAGAGAAGACAACAAAGAGGGAGAAAGGACTGGGAAGATGGAGGTAATCAGAAGAGTGTTGCAGGAAGTGTGTGAGGCACATGCTAGCAGTGTATATGTGCAGGTGACAGGTTCACCTGCGGGTGCGCAGGATTAGTCCTAACTAATTCTGGTGTCTGAGGTCCGCGACTTATGATAGCGCCTCCAAGCAGCTGACAGGGTCTGCAGCAGTAATGCAGACACCCCACAACCAAGTGAACAACCAGAGCTCATAGCACCGCTGCCCCAGAGGAACACCAAGCTCACTGCGGAGCCAGGAGACCGAAAACACCCACAAACGCCCGAGGAGCACAAACCAGTCTGCAAAAGCACAAGCCGAGACATATGGAGACTGCACCAATCCCCACACCTGTGGTGCCCATCACAGAGCAGCCAAGCGGCAGGAGCAGGTCTGACAGCTGCCCCTCCCCCTCCGCCCCACGGCCCAAACCCATGAAAATGAGCCGCCACCCAGGGGCCCCGGAAAGTGCCAATACGCAACACCCAGGACACCACCCTGCACTGAGGACAGAGCAATCAACCTGGGCAGGGAGATCCCACACTGACCCACAGATGTCCCACCCATCTCGGTACTCCTGGTGCTTAATGTGCCCTCATGTCATTTATGGAGTAAAAATGGCAGTTTGAGAAGGTACGAGTTGTCCACGCTAATCAGACCCGAACCATTCACACCTCTCCTGCCCCGCTGACCCTGATCTTGTAGTGGGTGTTGTTTTGAGTGTAGTTTGTGTGGATGGGTACATGTACTAAACTTGAGTGATTGGCATTAAAATTTCAGGGATGGATGGATGGACATTGTCAAGGTGCAGGCAGGGCCAGGAGTGTCGCAGGCAAGATCTCAGCCGCTGCGACGCCTCCACCCAATGGATAACACCAACCTGTCCTGCAATCCCTAGGCCTAACTGTTGTGTGTGTGTGCTGCATATGTGTTCCAGAACTGGGAGCGAAGGGCGAGGCAAAGAAAGACCAATGCAGGAGTGCAGTCGGCCAGAGAGCGGCCAAGCAGATCCCTGCCCCTCGGGACCAGCCCGTGGCTCATCCCCTGTACCGGAGGGCATCCCACCTGCAGCGACCAGCCGGGGGAACCTGGCATCCCTCCAAGTGCCTGCAAGATGGCAGGCTGTCCCACAACTTCCATGGGCCTCCGACCAGTGCCCCACCCTGTACAGGCCATGGACAAACATACGGCCGATGTCCCTCCACCTGCTACCTGACCCCCAGTGAGAAGCACCCCAAGTGCTGACAGCAGCAAGGAGACTACACCTGGGTGGTACAGGATGACAACGGGGCGCCCATGGCCAGACAGTACATATCATCAATCCTGCCATGGCCTCCTCACCCCCACGGCATGCAGGCAGACACAAGAGCCCAACCATCACATCCCCAAAGTTAGGGCTAACTCTCTGATCCCAACCCCATCCACCCAGAGACCTACCCTCGCCACTCCCCAACCCATGCCCTGAACCCACGCATGCGCCCGCAAGGCAGTTATAGGTAGTTACAGGTGCCCACCAAAACCACAGACCTTTCCTGTGCCTCCACTGGCCCAGCCCAGCCCATCAATTAGTTAAAACGGCCATATTTACAACTCACAGAGAATTGTGGAATAGCTGCAATCACTGTGTTGTAAGATTGTGTAGATGGTGTTAGATGTACTCTTACCCCCCCCCCCTTGGTTCAGGGATGGTTATTCCTTCTTCACATAGATGGCTTCTTTGACTCCCCATTCAAACCAGTGTTCCTCCTTATCAAGGATGTGCACATCCTCATCCTTTAAAGGGTGGCCACTGGCCTGTGGGTGTAGATTGCAGTCTTGGCTTGATGAGGTAGCTCTTCTATGTTTTGCCATCCACTTCACCATACTCTGTTTGATTTCCTCAATGTACAAATCATGGCAATCCTCCCGGCACTTAACAATGGATAGGACATCAGAGCCCTCTTTTCATCTTCCTCCATATACAAGTTGGGCACTATAGGTGAAACTGGGGAACGCATAGCACACCCATGCTTCTGCCTATTGGACTTAATTACCTCCAAGGGTCTGAACATTTCTAAGGTTGTGGTGACAATGTCATACTTTCCGATCATTCCTGTGTTTGCTTTGAGAGTACTATCTCTGTGTGCACAAATGCTCAACAAAGTTATTCACAAAATGACACACCACTGACCAGTGAAATATTTATTCAGGCTTGCTCTTCCACACGCACCCTCTCTCGGGTCTCAGTCAATGACCTTGTAGATAATTTTAAATCTTAAAATTACAGATGTTATCAATGGTCTGCACCTGCTAGGGTGAAGGTTGTCTCTGGTAAGAAAAGATCTCCATGGAGATGTGCCACACTGGTCAGAACAGAAAAAGAGAGTGTTATAAAGCTGAATGCTGGTAGCCAAAAACAAATCTTCATGTTCATTATGACATCGAGAGATAGACTGCGCATTTATTATTTGGAACTGAGAAACGCAAGGTGGTCCTACTTCTCTGGCATCATTGCCAAAAACAATAATAATGTATGTGCCTTGTTTGTTACTGTCGACAGGCTAACAAACCCCCCAGTGGCAGTAGCCTCTGAATTTCTATCTACCAGGGCCTGCAATGAATTTGCCTCCTTCTTTAATGAAAAAATTCAGAAAATTAGACAGACAGCCAGTGCCTCCATACTAGGTACAGGGCATGTGTTGTCCTTGTCTCCACCTAAAATCAATTCAAATAACATGTCACAATTTGATCCCATCATCCAGCTATTATCCAAACTGCTTACCCTGCTCTCAGGGTCACAGGGATGCTGGAGCGTATCCCAGCAGTCATGGATGGCCGGGTGGCCTGTCCAGGGTGTCTCCCCGCCTGCTGCCCAACGACCCTGTGACAATTTGATCCCATCAACCATAAAAACTTGCAGTACATTATACAACATCTGAAATCCTCCTGCTGCTGCGTTGATATTCTGCCAACAGGCTTTTTTCAAAAATGTTTCTAATTGCATGTCGTCAGATCTACAAATTGTCAACACATCTCTTCTCTCAGGTCTCTTCCCACAGGTTGTGAAAACTGCAGTCATCAAGCCACTCTTAAGAAATAATAATCTAGACACTTCATTATGAACAGTTATAGGCCCATATTGAACCTCATGTTTCTAAGTAAAATAACTGAAAAAAGCTGTTTTGCAGCAGCTGAACAACTGTTTGGCACTTAACAACAGTTTTGACGTCTTCCCGTCAGGATTTTGACCACACCACAGCACTGACTGCTCTTGTTAAGTTCTTTAATGACATCTGCTTAAAAACAGAGAGTGCCAGAATCTCAGTCCTGGTATTATTGGATCTCAGTGGTATATTTGACACAGTCAACTACAACATATTACAGACCGATTGGAAAACTAGGTGGGACTTTCTGGCACAGCACTAAACTGGTTTGAATCCTACTTAAAGGGACTACTTTGTGTCCATAGGTAATTATAAATCTGAGTGTACAAAACTGACCTGTGGAGTTCCCCAAGGCTCCATTCTGGGAGCCTGCTAATTTCATTCAGATGCTTTTATCCAAAGCGACGTACATCTGAGTGTTAATACAACACAAGCAAAGATCTAGTCAGGGGACGACAATGCAAGCAAGTGCCAAAAAACTCAGTTCAAGTCTGATAGGACATAGGTGTCAACAGGCAGTGCACAAAGGCAATACTTAGGGTGCATAGAAGTGACTTTTTAAAAAAAATAGTAATACCATCAGGTGTGGGGGTGTTTGAGAAAGAGCTGGGTCTTTAGCGCCTTCTTATAGACGGAGAGGGATTCGATGGATTGAATGGAGTTTGGCAACTCATTCCACCATCGGGGAACTACAGGAGAGAAGAGTATGGCTAGTGTCTGAGGGCGCCTAACCAGACTCTTCTCTAGTTCCCTGGTGATGGAACAAATTTTCTTCAATTAAACAAAGATAAAACTAAAGTAGTTATCGTTGGAGCCAAGGAAGAACGATTAAAAGTCAGCAGCCAGTTACAATCGGTAATGTTAAAAACCATGAACCAAGCCAGAAATCTTGGTGTAGTCATGGACTCAGACCTGAATTTAGATAGCCACATTAAGACAATTACAAAGTCAGCCTACTACCACCTGAGGAATACATCAAGAATGAAAGGATTTATGTCTAACCAGGATTTGGGAAAACTTGACCGATAAATGCCATAAATGCACTCCACTACAGCAGCTGATTCAGAACGCTGCTGCTTGAGTCCATAATAAGACCAAAAGAGTGGCTCGCATCACTCCAGTCCTGACGTCACTACATTGGCTTCCTGTCCGTCAAAGAATTGATTTTAAAACTCTGCTCTAGGTTTATAAAGCATTGAATGGTTTACGGATGGAATACACGTCTGCTCTACTGCTGCACTAGGAATGATCCAGACAGCTCAGATCGTCTGGGACAGGTCTGCTTTCTGTCCCCCGAGTCAAAACCAAACATGGAGAGGCAGCTTTCAGTTTTTATGCACCACATATATCTGGAGCAAACTCCCAGGAAACTGCAGGTCTGCTACATGTCTAAGTTCCTTTAAATCTAGGCTGAAGATTTCCCTCTTTGCCACAGCCTTTTGTTAAATAAAACTTGAAGCTTTTGATTTTCATCTTACTCTGCACTCATTTTTACTTTTGTTTCATGTCTTTTTATTTCCTTATGTTGCTTCTCTTAATGCCTTTCATGTTTTATATAAAGCACTTTGAATTGCATTGTTGCTGAAATGTGCTATATACATACATTTGCCTTGCCTTCCTGCTGAAACCAAGTGATCCACTGTTAACTGTTAGATGGCTTGCTGAAACAAATAATTGTATTCAATTTTAAAAAATCACTAATTTTACTAAGTAACTACTAATTACTAAGTAACGGGGAGTGCAGGAGAGAGGTGAAGAAGAGAGTGCAGGCAGGGTGGAGTGGATGGAGAAGAGTGTCAGGAGTGATTTGTGACAGAAGGGTACCAGCAAGAGTTAAATGGCCGAGCGGAATAAACCGCCGTTCTTGCAACCCGCTCGTCACGTGGCTGTGAGGTTCGTATCCCAGACTCTGCTCTGGCCGTAACCAGTCGCGGCCAGAGCATTTTTGGCTTTTCTGTGACCATCAAGAAAACTAAAACGTTTGCTGTTGTGCCTCAGGATACTCCAGGAGTTCCGCTTCATATCACCATCCATGGCCAACCTACAGAACAAGTTAAATCCTTTCAGTACCTTGGAAGTATCCTTGAAGAAACATGCAGTCAAGAACCGGATATCACCAACAGACTGAAAGCTGCTCACACTGCCTTTGGCCGACTTTCTCACCGTGTTTTCTATGATTGTGATTTCAAGATATCAACCAAAATCATGGTTTACCATGCAGTGGTTCTTTCAACCCTCCTATATGGTTGTGAAGCCTGGACCCTCTACAAATACCAAATCCATAAACTAGAACGCTTCCACCAGCAAAAACTGAGAAGTATTCTGGGAATTTCCTGGCAACAACGGGTCACCAATAATCAAGTTCTCGAAAGAGCCGATCTCCTTTCCATCGAGACGACAATTGAACATCACAAGCTGCGGTGGCTTGGCCACATCCAGAGGATGCCAAACGACAGACTCCCGAAACAAATTCTATACTCCGAACTGACTGAAGGTCAAAGAAAAGGAGGAGCTCCCAAAAAACGCTACAAGGACTGTATCAAGGGAACGCTGATCACCTTCAACATCGACCCTAAGAACTGGGAAAAAGTAGCGGAAAATCGAAAGCACTGGAGAGCTGCCTGCTTGGCTGGTTCCATCAAGGCTGAAACAGACAAACGAACACATGCGGAAGAACAGCGCCACCGCCGAAAAATCCGCCCAGAACAGAGAGCCACAGGAATGGGTCCACCCCCTACTATCCCCTGTCCACACTGTTCCAGCCTCTTCTATTCTCACCTTGGACTATCAAGCCATCTTGGTTTTAAGCACACACCTTAATCTCTTGGAATGGATCCTCAAACACGAGAGACGCGAACGACGACGACGATTAGAGAGACCGCTTAGGTTGGACGGTTTGGAGACAAAGCAAGAGAGGCAAGATTGAGATGGTTTGGACATGTGTGGAGGAGAGATGCTGGGTATATTGGGAGAAGGATGCTGAATATGGAGCTGCCAGGGAAGAGGAGAAGAGGAAGGCCAAAGAGGAGGTTTATGGATGTGGTGAGGGAGGACATGCAGGTGGCTGGTGTGACAGTGGAAGTTGCAGAGGACAGGAAGAGATGGAAACGGATCATCCGCTGTGGCGCCCCCTAACGGAAGCAGCTGAAAGTAGTAGTAGTCGTAGTAGTAGTAGCAGTGGTGTTTATGGTACAGCATGGTGAAATATGATGAAATATGATGGTGTTTATGTACAGCATGGTGAAATAAGATGGTGTTTATGTACAACATAGTGAAATATGATGGTGTTTATGGTACAGCATGGTGAAATATGATGGTGTTTATGGTTCAGCATGGTGAAATATGATGAAATATGATGGTGTTTATGGTACAGCATGTTGAAATATGATGGTGTTTATGGTACAGCATGGTGAAATATGATGGTGTTTATGGTACAGCATGGTGAAATATGATTGAGTTCTCTTTTACTTTCAACACTCATACACTGTTGTTGCCCAATCTAAGCCAACCGTGTGCATGTGCAACTCACATCTGCAGTTGACTCAGATTGGGTAGCAACAGAGTAGCATTGGTCGAGCGAGCAAGAAAGTGAAGGAAGAGAGGGAGCTAGAGAGTGAAGGAAGAGAGGGAGCTACAGAGTGAAGGGAGAGAGGGAGCTAGAGAGTGAAGGGAGAGAGGGAGCTAGAGAGTGAAGGGAAAGAGGGCGCTAGAGAGTGAAGGGAGAGAGGGAGCTAGAGAGTGAAGGAAGAGAAGGAGCAAGCAAGTGAAGGGAGAGAGGGAGCTAGAGAGTGAAGGAAGAGAGGGAGCTAGAGAGTGAAGGGAGAGAGGGAGCTGGAGAGTGAAGGGAGAGAGGGAGCTAGAGAGTGAAGGGAAAGAGGGCGCTAGAGAGTGAAGGGAGAGAGGGAGCTAGAGAGTGAAGGAAGAGAAGGAGCAAGCAAGTGAAGGGAGAGAGGGAGCTAGAGAGTGAAGGAAGAGAGGGAGCTAGAGAGTGAAGGGAGAGAGGGAGCTAGAGAGTGAAGGGAGAGAGGGAGCTAGAGAGCGAAGGGAGAGAGGGAGCTAGAGAGTGAAGGGAGAGAGGGCGCTAGAGAGTGAAGGGAAAGAGGGCGCTAGAGAGTGAAGGGAGAGAGGGAGCTAGAGAGTGAAGGGAGAGAGGGAGCAAGAGGTGTGAAGGAAGAGAGGGAGCTAGCAAGTGCAGGGAGAGAGGGAGCTAGAGAGTGAAGGCAGAGAGGGCGCTAGAGAGTGAAGGAAGAGAGGGAGCTAGAGAGTGAAGGAAGAGAGGGAGCTAGCAAGTGAAGGGAGAGAGGGAGCTAGAGAGTGAAGAAAGAGAGGGAGCTAGAGAGTGAAGGGAAAGAGGGCGCTAGAGAGTGAAGGGAGAGAGGGAGCTAGAGAGTGAAGGGAGAGAGAGAGCAAGAGAGTGAAGGAAGACAGGAAGCTAGCAAGTGAAGGGAGAGAGGGAGCTAGAGAGTGAAGAAAGAGAGGGAGCTAGAGAGTAAAGGCAGAGAGGGCGCTAGAGAGTGAAGGAAGAGAGGGCGCTAGCAAGTGAAGGGAGAGAGGGAGCTAGAGAGTGAAGGGAGAGAGGGAACTAGAGAGTGAAGGCAGAGAGGGAGCTAGAGAGTGAAGGGAGAGAGGGAGCTAGAGAGTGAAGGGGGAGAGGGAGCTAGAGAGTGAAGGGAGAGAGGGAGCTAGAGAGCGAAAGGGAGAGAGGGAGCTAGAGAGTGAAGGGAGAGAGGGGGCTAGAGAGTGAGGGAAAGAGGGCGCTAGAGAGTGAAGGGAGAGAGGGAGCTAGAGAGTGAAGGGAGAGAGGGAGCAAGAGAGTGAAGGAAGAGAGGGAGCTAGCAAGTGAAGGGAGAGAGGGAGCTAGAGAGTGAAGGCAGAGAGGGCGCTAGAGAGTGAAGGAAGAGAGGGAGCTAGAGAGTGAAGGAAGAGAGGGAGCTAGCAAGTGAAGGGAGAGAGAGAGCTAGAGAGTGAAGAAAGAGAGGGAGCTAGAGAGTGAAAGGAAAGAGGGCGCTAGAGAGTGAAGGGAGAGAGGGAGCTAGAGAGTGAAGGGAGAGAGGGAGCTAGAGAGTGAAGGAAGAGAGGGAGCTAGCCAGTGAAGGGAGAGAGGGAGCTAGAGAGTGAAGAAAGAGAGGGAGCTAGAGAGTGAAGGCAGAGAGAGCGTTCCAGAGTGAAGGAAGAGAGGGAGCTAGCAAGTGAAGGGAGAGAGGGAGCTAGAGAGTGAAGGGAGAGAGGGAACTAGAGAGTGAAGGCAGAGAGGGAGCTAGAGAGTGAGGGGAGAGAGGGAGCTAGAGAGTGAAGGCAGAGAGGGAGCTAGCAAGTGAAGGGAGAGAGGGAGCTAGCAAGTGAAGGGAGAGAGGGAGCTAGAGAGTGAAGAAAGAGAGGGAGCTAGAGAGTGAAGGGAGAGAGGGAGCTAGAGAGTGAAGGCAGAGAGGGCGCGAGGAAGTGAAGGAAGAGAGGGAGCTAGAGAGTGAAGGGAGAGAGGGAGCTAGAGAGTGAAGGCAGAGAGGGTGCGAGGAAGTGAAGGGAGAGAGGGAGCTAGAGCGTAAAGAAAAAGGGGATGGAGCTGAGAGTTCCTGCAGTGGGGAAGAAACTGGACTGATGGTATTTTATTTTATCAGTGGGAACATGACAGGAAGACAGAGAAGAAGACAAAGCATGTCATAATGGGATGGGGTGTAATGAAAATCCATTTAGTTCAAAAGAAAGAAAGAAAGAAAGACACTTTATTATCATCATTGTACAGACATACTACGAAGTGTGTTTACTGCATTAAGCCATCCTATGCTGGCAGCAGTGGGCAGCCCCACAACAACTGCATTTGCACCATGTATTTGTTTTATGTTTGGCTGGCAAAGGAGGCATGTTGGTCTGTAGTCCCACGAGGTGTGTTTGTGTGTGTGTGTGTATGTGGGGGGGGGGTGATCCAAATTATTTTTTTCTATTTATAGTATCTCCCCCAGCCCTCTACTGTAGCTGTCACTTCCCCGTAGCCCAGATAATCTCATCACCTGCATGAACATGTCTACTGTGCTGAGTGTGGGTGACGTATCTGAAACATATCAGTGTACCTGACTGACTGGTCCAGAGGAGCAAAGACCAGCAGTCCTTCTCTCAGAACTTCTAACCCAACTCATGTCTTTGGAAGAGGACAAAAATTAAGGATAAAATAATCTCAAAAACCGATCATCTAAGGTTCTCTTAATTGAGAATTCACTGACGTAAGACTTGGCCTCCATAATACTTGTGCCTACAGGGTAGTAGATCAGCAGATAGCAGTACTCACAGCAGGGTCCCTTGCGCAGCACCTTGATGCGTCTCTGTGTGTTGCACTGGGCCTTCTCCAGCTCACACTCGTTGGAGTAGGTGGACGAGTCTGAGCCACACACTGGTGCCACCACGGATGGACAAACCATCCTTTTACACACACACTCAGCCTTGCTTGGGTCAGCTGGGTCACGCTCACACACTGCACCGAAACCACACAGCATCCCTCTGCAGCCTGAAACGGAGGTAGAAGATAGAGAGAGTTAGTTTAGCTACAAATTATGCCTCCTGATCAGTTTCAAATCTGGTTTGAAACTCCACCAGTGTTTACTGGTGGACTCTTACTTTTCTTATGCCAACAAATGCAAATTTCTAGGTAAAAAAGAGGCCTTGCTACACTTACTATGCAGGGCCCACACAGAGCTAAGGGACATTTTCCTGTTAAAGAATTTGTGATCATAAGTGCATCATCTTGAGAACATTAGATGAGAAAAAACCAGATCCTCAAAGAGACATAAGCAAAAATGTTTGATTCAATTTTGTCCAAAGAATAGCATTGAGATGATTAATTTTCATAATTCCAGGGGAAACTAGTCTTGGAATCATCAAAATTCAGCTGTCCAAGAGAAATTTAAGAGGCGAAGACATGAGAAAAGGTCATTATTCCAGCCAGAAGGACAAATGCTGACCAATGTGATGATAGGATGCACATTATCTTTGTCATATCAAACTAATTCAAGTGAAACATATCAGCACTGGAAAAGTTACCCCTCCTTCAAACTGAAATGCTACCGCAGCACCAAACACTGACGCGACCGGGGGAGCTGGTCGCTCTGACTATCGGCGGTCCTGCGCTGGGGGAGCACAATGGCTGATGGGACTGTTAGTGTTAGATTTAAAATTGTGTTTTAATGATATGTTGTTCATGTTGTGGCGATTGTTGTGTGGGGGTTTGGTTGTTTGTTGGGGGTTCGACTCAGACGAAGTAGAAGACCGTTTACTGACTGACTGAATGTAGGTCTGTGACTCAGACTGATGTCACCGGTTGTGACCTTGGTGGGGGGGGAGCCTTGAGTAGTTGGTTCTGTGAATAAAAGAGCACTCCCGGGGTCATGCAGTGTATGGGACATGGGAACAGAGTGAAAAAGGGTTGAAGAGAAGAGAGGAAAGTGAGAGGGAAGGAAAATAGAAAGGAGATAAAGAGAAGGATGAAAATAGGACACCTGGAGAAGATGAGGGCTTTCTGTGCACACTGGGAGATGCCACTGCTAATAAAGACAAAATACATATCAGGGATCAGGAAACATTTCTTGTCATCTCATTCATATACTTGCGTACACAAATGAGACAAAATTTCGTTTCTCCCAGCCCACAGCAGTGCAACGCAAAAGACAAAAACACATGTCCAAAACCTCCCCAAAATGACACCATCAAAACATACAAAACCAGAGAGAACAAAGCAACAAAGAAACAAAAATACAGTCAACAACACACAGTCTATTTGCAACACAATTGAAAAAAATTCACTGTCGAAGAGAACGCCAGCCAGGATAACCGTCGGAACTGCCGGTCTGCATGGGCTAGCAGCTAGCTTAGCCTGCCCCGCTTCCGCGTCCTGTCAGACCGCCCTCGGTATTATCTTGGTGTTATCGGAGCTGCCGGTCTGCATGGGCTAGCAGCTAGCTTAGCCTGCCCCGCTTCCGTGTCCTGTCAGACCGCCCTCGGTATTATCTTGGTGTTATCGGAACTGCCGGGCTGGATGGGCTAGCAGCTAGCTTAGCCTGCCCCGCTTCCGCATCCTGTCAGACCGCCCTCGGTATTATCTTGGTGTTATCGGAACTGCCGGGCTGCATGGGCTAGCAGCTAGCTTAACCTGCCCCGCTCTCCTAGCTGATCCCAGCCATCAAACGAAATCGACGATAACTGTCATAAATCCTCCTAAAAGCTCTTCACACGATGACACAAACTCATGTAGACGTGGACAAAGACACTGCATAGTCTGCACTGGGTGAGGCCGCCGCAAACGTGAACTCGCGCCGCAATCTTCCCACACTGGAAGTCTAGGAATGTAAATGAATCTAAATCTAAATATATTTGAATTTAAAATATATATAAATCATGCCCCCCCCTTCCTAAAGCTTGGATCCTTGATCAGAAGCCTGGTAGTTTGAAGGTTAGCTGTTCCTAGGACTGCAGTCTTCTGGACAGAGACCTCACATGTTCCTCCTGGAACCTGCTGGAGCCACGCTCCCAGTTTGGGGGTCACAGCCCAAAGTGCTCCCATTACCAAAGGGACCACTTTATACTTCACCTTCCCCATCAATTCCAGTTCTTCCTTCAGCTCTTGGTACTTCTCTGTCTTTTCATGCTCCTTCTTTCTGATGTTGCTGTCAGCCAGGTTGCCACATCTATCACTACTGCTCTCTCCTCCCTGTCAGCCTCCTCCCTGTCAGCCACAACTATGTCAGGTTGGCTGGCCAGCACCTGCTCGTCCATCTGGAACTTGAAGTCCCACAAGACTTTAGCTCTGCTGTTCTACACCACCAGTGGTGTTTCCCATACACACACACACACACACACACACACACATTCCATTCCATTAGCCATACCACTTATCCTGCTCTCAGGGTCATAGGGATGCTGGAGTCTATCCCTGCAGTCATTGAGCGGCAGGCGGGGAGACACCCTGGACAGGCCACCAAGCCATCACAGGGCAACCCTCTGCAGTAGCCTACATTCATTCATAGGGTGCTCTTTTAACAGCACACTCACATAAGCCTACCATTGCATCAATAACATGACTTTTGACTGTGTAGGGTAGTTTTATGAGAATCGTGCCTGTGGGCTATGTTCATCACAGTTGAGGCTGGGCATTATCCAGACTTAATATGGACTACAGCAACTCCATCCTTGCTGGTGCCCCGGTGTCGGCCATCAGACCTGTGGAACTTGTTCAGAAAGCTGCAGCTCGTCTAGTGTTAAACCGCCCTAAGTTCTCCCACACAACTCCCCTTCTCATGTCCCTACACTGGCTCCCAGTAGCTGCTCGCATCCAGTTTAAGACTCTGGTGCTAGCCTACAGGACAGTGAAAGGAACAGCACCTTCCTATCTCCAGGCCATGGTCAAGCCCTACACCCCCGCCCGACCACTTCGCTCTGCTGCCTTGGGACGCCTGGCTGCCCCGTCGCTCAGAGGCCCCTGCTGCCGATCGACCCGGTCCCGGCTCTGTTCTGTCCTGGCCCTACAGGGGTGGACTGAACTCCCCACTGATGTCAGGACAGCGGAGTCGCTGCCCATCTTTCAGCGCAGGTTGAAAACTCCCCTCTTCAAGAACTACTACCCTCTTAGTTGCTCTTAGCACTTATTGTATTCACTCATTAAAAAAAATCTCTTTCTTGCACTTTTACTTTAGCACTGGTTTTGCTCTTAGATGCTTGTTTAGATGCACTTATGACCTCTGATGACTAGTAGTTCTCCTGATTTCCTACATTAAATGATGCACTTATTGTAAATCGCTTTGGGTAAAAGTGTCGGCTAAATGACTGTAATGTCATGTCATGTAATATTATGAAAATGGCTCAGCAGCATATAACACTTTGGCAATATTCACAACAGGTTTCACCAGTGCATTGCCCTGCTCATGTCAGGGACGGAGGTGGGGGTTATAGAAGCCCCAGGCAAACCTGCTGATACACGGCAAGGGCAATCTGAGCACTGAAGAGTTGCTTTGCATGTCTCTCCATTAGCCTGGGAACATCCTCACAGAGAGCCAGCAAAATCCCATTCACCTTTGCAGCTCTCCATCATTTGGCCATTGATTGGGATGTGCCCAACCTCACTCCCCCACCAGCTTCTTCAGTCCTGTGCCACACCTAACCCTACTGGCCCTGCTGCCACACCTGACTGTGCTGACCCTGCTGCCACACCTGACCCTGCTGCCACACCTAACCCTACTGGCCCTGCTGCCACACCTGACCGTGCTGACCCTGCTGCCACACCTGACCCTGCTGCCACACCTGACCCTGCTGACCCTGCTGCCATACCTGACCCTGCTGCCACATCTGACCATACTGGCCCTGCTGCCACATCTGACCCTGCTGCCACATCTGACCCTATTGGCCCTGCTGCCACATCTGACCCTGCTGCCATACCTGACCCTGCTGCCACATCTGACCCTGCTGCCACATCTGACCCTGCTGCCATACCTGACCCTGCTGCCACATCTGACCCTACTGGCCCTGCTGCCACATCGGACCCTGCTGACCCTGCTGCCAAATCTGACCCTATTGGCCCTGCTGCCACATCTGACCCTGCTGACCCTGCTGCCACATCTGACCCTATTGGCCCTGCTGCCACACCTGACCCTGCTGACCCTGCTGCCACACCTGACCGTGCTGACCCTGATGCCACACCTGACCCTGCTGACCCTGCTGCCATGTCTGACCCTACTGGCCCTGCTGCCACACCTGACCCTGCTGCCACACCTGACCCTGCTGACCCTGCTGCCACAACTGACCCTACTGGCATACCTGACCCTGCTGACCCTGTTGGCCCTGCTGACCCTGCTGGCCGTGGGGGCCATGCACTCCAGAAAGCAATGATTGCCGTTTTTTGCTGGGCACTACTGGCCCTGCTGCCATACCTGACCCTGCTGCCATACCTGACCCTGCTGCCACACCTGACCCTGCTGGCCCTGGCGCCACACCTGACCCTACTGGCCCTGCTGCCACACCTGACCCTGCTGACCCTGTTGGCCCTGCTGCCACACCTGACCCTACTGACCCTGCTGCCATACCTGACCCTGCTGACACACCTGACCCTGTTTGCCCTGCTGCCACACCTGACCCTGCTGACCCTGCTGCCACAACTGACCCTACTGACCCTACTGCCACACCTGACCCTGTTGGCCCTGCTGCCACACCTGACCCTACTGGCCCTGCTGCCACATCTGACCCTGCTGGCCCTGCTGCCACACCTGACCCTGCTGCCATACCTGACCCTGCTGGCCCTGCTGCCACACCTGACCATGCTGACCCTGTTCACCCTGCTGGCCCTGCTGACCCTGCTGGCCGTGGGGGCCATGCACTCCATCAAGCAATGATTGCCGTTTTTTGCTGGGCACTCAGTGTACATCCATTCTGACTAATATTTTTTGAGTACACATATCTTTATTTAATAACAAAACAAAACAAAAAGCAATCATCAGCTATGTGCTACCCTTTACTTAATGTTCGGCTTTACAGCGATAAAGGAAGTCATGTGACAGCTGAGGTGCATGCATTACAAATGAACTCAGAAGAGGAAAATGAACTGGACAGCATTATCTTGTCTTTTCATGTGATGAATTTTGTATTGCTGTGATGACTCCAGACTCGATCCTGTGTGCTAGCACACAGTGGCGTGATACGAATGTTGTGTATCCTGTTCAGAGCAGCTAAACGTGCTGAACCTTTTGTTGCATGTACACGTGGGCCAAACTTTTGGAAATGAATCAAGTGACAACAAAGATGGAGGATGACAATTCAACACCACACCATCAGAAATGCGAGCAGCACCTGTCCGGTTTAAAACCCAGGTCTGGAGCTACTCTGGATTTCTCAACTAGAAAGGCACTGCGAAGCTGGACGTGACGAAAACTGCTCGTAAATGTTGTCATGTCGGCCCTCCAAGCACTTCTTTGTTGTTCAAGTGCCTAAAAGACATCTACATGAACATGCATCACTGAGACTAAAACCAGGCCAGATTTGGTTGAAAAGTCAAACTGAGAAATCGTTTTGAGTTTTGGTTAGTTTGCAAAAAGGACAACATGAATCCTAAGCAGTCCAAATGCAAACCGTCCTTCTTCAGATGAGACGTTAAACCGAGGTCCTGACTCCCTGTGGCTGTTAAAGATCTCATGGCACTTATCACAAAGAGTAGAGGATTCCCCAGCCCGGCTCTCTCCATCTGGCCACCTAACCATCCCCCATGTAAGTGCCTCAGTGATTCCTCCCCGTCCACCTCAAGCTGATGTGTGTTGAGCCTTCTGGTGCAAAATGGCTGCCGTGCACCACCCAGGTGGTGCTGCACACTGGTGGTGGTTGAGGTGAGTTACCCCCTTCAATGTGAAGCGCTTTGGGTGGCTAGATAAAGTGCTATATAAATGTAATGATTATTATTATTATTATTATCATCATCATCATTATTATTATTATTATTATTAAAATCCAACAAAGTAAGTTCTTCACCAGTTGGTACAGACCACAGAACCAAACCACACAACACAGCCTCAGCTACTTGAACATAGTGGGTCTGTGTTCTCCCATACAGCCGCTATACCACGTGTGGACCAGCAGATGTCACCATCACAAGGCTTCCAAACAAACAACTTGTTTTTGTTCAGTCACTGAAACACATGGTTCAGCGCTTCAGAAAGTTGTGTTTCCCTCGTCACTTGGGGAGGTCTGACGGGCTTCTCCTGCACCATGCTTGGTGCCCAGATGTTCCTCCATGTAGGGACAGAGCAGTTCTGGTTGTCTGTGTGAGCCCCTTCCTCCCTTCCCTGACCTGGGAGCTGCGCTGTGACTGGCCAGAGGGAGCTGGAGTACACACCGACTCCTGTGCTTTCTGAAAACTTGAATTTAACGCCCCAAAATGAAGCCAAACGAATTAAAGATGATGGATTTTCTGCTTACTGTCTCCTCCTCTCCTTCCTCCTCTCTTCCCTTCCCCTGTTACTGCCTCCTCCTCTCCTTCCTCCTCACTTCCCTTCCCGTTACTGCCTCCTCCTCTCCTTCCTCCTCACTTCCCTTCACCTATTACTGCCTCCTCCTCTCCTTCCTCCTCTCTTCCCTTCCCCTGTTACTGCCTCCTCCTCTCCTTCCTCCTCACTTCCCTTCCCCTGTTACTGCCTCCTCCTCTCCTTCCTCCTCTCTTCCCTTCCCCTGTTACTGTCTCCGCCTCTCCTTCCTCCTCTCTTCCCTTCCCCTGTTACTGCCTCCTCCTCTCCTTCCTCCTCTCTTCCCTTCCTGTTAGTGTCTCCTCCTCTCCTTCCTCCTCTCTTCCCTTCCCGTTACAGTCTCCTCCTCTCCTTCCTCCTCTCTTCCCTTCCTCTGTTATTGTCTCCTCTCCTCCAGTGTGTGCCGTTGTCATACACCCACATACATATGAACGCACACTTGATGACTGTATGTCCCTGTGTGTGTGTGTGTGTGTGTGTGTGTGTGTGTGTGTGTGTGTGTGTGTGTGTGTGTGTGTGTGTGTGTGTGTGTGTCTTGCAGACTAGATGAAAATAATTAACAAAAGGTGAAATGTTGAAGGGGAGAAGGAGAGAAGGAGAGATGAGGGACAAACAGCAGTAAACTCTAGAGCAGTAGAGACAGATGAGTAGTAGAGACAGATGAGCAGTAGAGACAGACGAGCAGCATCATGAGCAGTAGAGACAGATGAGCAGTAGAGACAGACGAGCAGCATCATGAGCAGTAGAGACAGATGAGCAGTAGAGACAGATGAGCAGTAGAGACAGGCGAGCAGCATCATGAGCAGTAGAGACAGATGAGCAGTAGAGACAGGCGAGTAGCATCATGAGCAGTAGAGACAGACGAGTAGCATCATGAGCAGTAGAGACAGACGAACAGCATCATGAGCAGTAGAGACAGATGAGCAGTAGAGACAGGCGAGCAGCATCAGGAGCAGTCGAGACAGATGAGCAGTAGAGACAGACGAGCAGCATCATGAGCAGTAGAGACAGATGAGCAGTAGAGACAGACGAGCAGCATCATGAGCAGTAGAGACAGATGAGCAGTAGACAGATGAGCAGCATCATCAGCAGTAGAGACAGATGAGCAGCATCATGAGCAGTAGAGACAGATGAGCAGTAGAGACAGACGAGTAGCATCATGAGCAGTAGAGACAGACGAGCAGCATCATGAGCAGTACAGGCAGATGAGCAGTAGAGACAGATGAGCAGTAGAAACAGACGAGTAGTATCATGAGCAGTAGAGACAGATGAGCAGAAAAGACAGACGAGCAGCATCATGAGCAGTAGAGACAGATGAGCAGTAGAGACAGACGAGCAGCATCATGAGCAGTAGAGACAGATGAGCAGTAGACAGACGAGCAGCATCATGAGCAGTAGAGACAGACGAGCAGCATCATGAGCAGTAGAGACAGACGAACAGCATCATGAGCAGTAGAGACAGATGAGCAGTAGAGACAGGCGAGCAGCATCAGGAGCAGTCGAGACAGATGAGCAGTAGAGACAGACGAGCAGCATGAGGAGCAGTAGAGACAGATGAGCAGTAGAGACAGACGAGCAGCATCATGAGCAGTAGAGACAGATGAGCAGTAGACAGATGAGCAGCATCATCAGCAGTAGAGACAGATGAGCAGCATCATGAGCAGTAGAGACAGATGAGCAGTAGAGACAGACGAGTAGCATCATGAGCAGTAGAGACAGACGAGCAGCATCATGAGCAGTACAGACAGATGAGCAGTAGAGACAGATGAGCAGTAGAAACAGACGAGTAGTATCATGAGCAGTAGAGACAGATGAGCAGAAGAGACAGACGAGCAGCATCATGAGCAGTAGAGACAGATGAGCAGTAGAGACAGACGAGCAGCATCATGAGCAGTAGAGACAGATGAGCAGTACAGACAGATGAGCAGCATCATGAGCAGTAGAGACAGACGAGCAGCATCATGAGCAGTAGAGACAGATGAGCAGTAGAAACAGATGAGCAGCATCGTGAGCAGTAGAGACAGATGATTAGCATCATGAGTAGTAGAGACAGATGAGCAGTAGAGACAGATGAGCAGCATCATGAGCAGTAGAGACAGATGAGCAGCATCATGAGCAGTAGAGACAGATGAGCAGTACAGACAGACGAGCAGCATCATGAGCAGTAGAGACAGATGAGCAGTAGAGACAGACGAGCAGCATCATGAGCAGTAGAGACAGATGAGCAGCATCATGAGCAGTAGAGACAGACGAACAGCATCATGAGCAGTAGAGACAGATGAGCAGTAGAGACAGACGAGCAGCATCATGAGCAGTAGAGACAGATGAGCAGTAGAGACAGACGAGCAGCATCATGAGCAGTAGAGACAGATGAGCAGTAGACAGATGAGCAGCATCATCAGCAGTAGAGACAGATGAGCAGCATCATGAGCAGTAGAGACAGATGAGCAGTAGAGACAGACGAGTAGCATCATGAGCAGTAGAGACAGACGAGCAGCATCATGAGCAGTACAGACAGATGAGCAGTAGAGACAGATGAGCAGTAGAAACAGACGAGTAGTATCATGAGCAGTAGAGACAGATGAGCAGAAGAGACAGACGAGCAGCATCATGAGCAGTAGAGACAGATGAGCAGTAGAGACAGACGAGCAGCATCATGAGCAGTAGAGACAGATGAGCAGTACAGACAGACGAGCAGCATCATGAGCAGTAGAGACAGACGAGCAGCATCATGAGCAGTAGAGACAGATGAGCAGTAGAAACAGATGAGCAGCATCGTGAGCAGTAGAGACAGATGATTAGCATCATGAGTAGTAGAGACAGATGAGCAGTAGAGACAGATGAGCAGCATCATGAGCAGTAGAGACAGACGAGCAGCATCATGAGCAGTAGAGACAGATGAGCAGTAGAAACAGATGAGCAGCATCGTGAGCAGTAGAGACAGATGATTAGCATCATGAGTAGTAGAGACAGATGAGCAGTAGAGGCAGATGAGCAGCATCATGAGCAGTAGAGACAGATGAGCAGCATCATGAGCAGTAGAGACAGATGAGCAGCATCATGAGCAGTAGAGACAGATGAGCAGTAGAGACAGACGAGCAGCATCATGAGCAGTAGAGACAGATGAGCAGTAGACAGATGAGCAGCATCATCAGCAGTAGACAGATGAGCAGCATCATGAGCAGTAGAGACAGATGAGCAGTAGAGACAGACGAGTAGCATCATGAGCAGTAGAGACAGACGAGCAGCATCATGAGCAGTACAGACAGATGAGCAGTAGAGACAGATGAGCAGTAGAAACAGACGAGTAGTATCATGAGCAGTAGAGACAGATGAGCAGAAGAGACAGACGAGCAGCATCATGAGCAGTAGAGACAGATGAGCAGTAGAGACAGACGAGCAGCATCATGAGCAGTAGAGACAGATGAGCAGTAGAGACAGACGAGCAGCATCATGAGCAGTAGAGACAGACGAGCAGCATCATGAGCAGTAGAGACAGATGAGCAGTAGAAACAGATGAGCAGCATCGTGAGCAGTAGAGACAGATGATTAGCATCATGAGTAGTAGAGACAGATGAGCAGTAGAGACAGATGAGCAGCATCATGAGCAGTAGAGACAGATGAGCAGCATCATGAGCAGTAGAGACAGATGAGCAGCATCATGAGCAGTAGGGACAGATGAGCAGTAGAGACAGACGAGTAGCATCATGAGCAGTAGAGACAGATGAGCAGTAGAGACAGACGAGCAGCATCATGAGCAGTAGAGACAGATGAGCAGTAGAGACAGACGAGTAGCATCATGAGCAGTAGAGACAGATGAGCAGTAGAGACAGACGAGCAGCATCATGAGCAGTAGAGACAGATGAGCAGTAGAGACAGACGAGTAGCATCATGAGCAGTAGAGACAGATGCAGGTCTCCCAAAACAACCCAAAAAAACATTCTCAACTAAACACACCATGTCATCACAGAGCAGGGACACATGCCTCATCATGCCATGTCTCAGCAAGACAAGCAGCGACTGTGAGAGGACTTTGCAAGGATGCTGTATGTTAAGACTACATGAAGACTACATGAAGGCTTACATGAAGGCTTACATGAAGACTACATGAAGGCTTACATGAAGGCTTACATGAAGACTACATGAAGACTACATGAAGGCTTACATGCAGACTACATGAAGACTTACATGAAGAATACATGAAGACAACATGAAGGCTACATGAAGACTTACATGAAGACTACATGAAGACTTACATGAAGACTACATGAAGACTACATGAAGGCTTACATGAAGACTACATGCAGACTACATGAAGACTACATGCAGACTACATGAAGACTTACATGAAGACTACATGGAGACTACATGAAGGCTTACATGAAGACTACATGAAGACTACTTGAAGGCTACTGGAAAACTACATGAAGACTACATGAAGACTACTTGAAGACTACATCAAGACTAACATGAAGACTTACATGAAGACTACATGAAGACTACATGAAGACTAACATGAAGACTTACATGAAGACTACATAAAGACTACTTGAAGACTACATGAAGACTTACATGAAGACTACTTGAAGACTTACATGAAGACTACTTGAAGGCTACTTGAAAACTACATGAAGACTACATGAAAACTTCATGAAAACTACAAGTAGACTACATGAAGTCTCCTTTCTGTAACAGGATATCACAAAGCAAGATAGATTGACAACATGTTCAGATGGTAAACCACTTATTTCCCCCATCAACATCCCAACAGTAACATGTATTACACAACATCCCAACAGTAACATGTATTACACAACAGCCCAACAGTAACATGTATTACACAACATCCCAACAGTAACATGTATTACACAACATCCCAACAGTAACATGTATTACACAACATCCCAACAGTAACATGTATTACACAACAGCCCAACAGTAACATGTATTACACAGCAGCCCAACAGTAACATGTATTACACAGCAGCCCAACAGTAACATGTATTACACAACATCCCAACAGTAACATGTATTACACAACAGCCCAACAGTAACATGTATTACACAACATCCCAACAGTAACATGTATTACACAGCAGCCCAACAGTAACATGTATTACACAGCAGCCCAACAGTAACATGTATTACACAGCAGCCCAACAGTAACATGTATTACACAACAGCCCAACAGTAACATGTATTACACAACAGCCCAACAGTGACATGTATTACACAACATCCCAACAGTAACATGTATTACACAGCAGCCCAACAGTAACATGTATTACACAGCAGCCCAACAGTACTACATAAAGTATTACACAAAACAGTATTACAACAGTATTACACAAAGCTAAATGTAAATTAGTGCCTGCCTACCAAGTCTTTAAAGCCCTACTGGTACAGGACTAGTATTACCTGGGACCTCTAGTAATGTGTAATGTAAACAAATGACCTACCATTGCCTTCCATATGTTGGCAAACACAGAAGTCATGTGATCATATTAGCCCCGTGTGACTTGGCATCCCAGTAACCTGGTGTCGTTTTTTTTTTAAGCTTGGTGTTTTTGTTTTCTCCACACCTTTTCTTCTGCCTCCTTGCTGGTGGAGCATTATGGAGGCTGTGGTGGAAGTGATAAATGAAAGCTTTGACTGCGTTGTGTCCAAACGTAGCGAGGCTGATCTGCTGCACAGTACGGAGACCCGTTCACAGAAACAGCCGACGTAAACCCCTGAGAAGAGCAACTAGAAGGATGATGGGATGGATGACGTGCACGGCAGCATGCAGTAAGGAACATACAACTCTATACAGATGGTTCAGACGTGGTTGCAGAAGACAATGGTGCACCGGCAGCCTTGACATTTTCAGTCATATCCGGGGGATAATGTCAGTAAATTCGAGTGAAATACAGACTTTGCTCATCCTGTGTGAATGCGCCACATGAAACACAGATGTGGGAGGATGATTTGTACATCACACGAGGTCCCCAGGTAATACCAGTCCTGTGCAAACAGGACTCAATATGACAATGACCAAGTCACTCAACTTAGAACAGGTCTGGACTGTGTTACTGACAGCACATGGATGACAGCCTTTACAGGTCACTGAAAAGCCTCCGTTACTGTCGACATGCACAGAATATGGAGAGCTAATTTACAGCCACATTAGGCCATCCCTGATGCTAACTACCCCCGGGACATGAGGAAGACATGGGGGATGTGGGAACTGGGCATATCTAAAACTACCCCTTCACACTGACATGAGCATGCCGAGCAATGCTGGCTTTGAAAGGCAGCTAGAACCACTGAGTAACTTGTCTCTGGGTTAATTATGAGGCTGATGCCACCCCCTCCACTGCCTTTCCAGTACTGGCTTCAGTGTTTCTCCTGGCCTTACAGAGAGGAAAATCCTTACAGTCCCAAGTTTAGCTGACATTACGATGTGTAATGAGAAGGAGTTCTGGCAATGAAGGTGCATTTAAGTGTTGTGTTACACTCCGCAATAAAATATGTTGTGCATATGTCACGCTACACAATAAGGTAAAAACATGTGTGTGACCTCATGTGTGACACCTACATAGTGCGGCTCATGGTGTCGTTGATAGTGCCCCCATATCACCTAGACAAGTGAGCTGATCACGATGTGTTTTCCCTCAGAAGACGTATCAGAAAACGTATCAGAAGACATATAAGAAGACGTATCAGAAGGCGTATTAGAAAATGTATCAGAAGACGTATCAGAAGATGTATCAGAAGATGTATCAGAAGACGTATCAGCAGACATATCAGAAGACGTATCAGCAGACATATCAGAAGACGTATCAGCAGACATATCAGAAGACGTATCAGAAGATGTATCAGAAGACATAATAGAAGACGTATCGGAAGACGTATTAGAAGATGTATCAGCAGACATATCAGAAGACATATCAGAAGATGTATCAGCAGACATATCAGAAGACGTATCAGAAGACGTATCAGAAGATGTATCAGAAGACGTATCAGAAGATGTATCAGCAGACATATCAGAAGACGTATAAGAAGACGTATCAGAAGGCGTATTAGAAAATGTATCAGCAGACGTATCAGAAGATGTATTAGAAGATGTATCAGCAGACATATCAGAAGACGTATCAGAAGGCGTATTAGAAAATGTATCAGAAGACGTATCAGAAGATGTATCAGCAGACGTATCAGAAGACGTATCGGAAGACATATCAGAAGACATATCAGAAGACGTATCAGAAGACGTATCAGAAGACGTGTTAGAAAATGTATCAGAAGACACATCAGAAGATGTAACAGAAGACGTATCAGCAGACATATCAGAAGAGGTATCAGGAGATGTATCAGAAAACATATTAGAAGACGTATCGGAAGACGTATTAGAAGACGTATCGGAAGACGTATCAGCAGATATATCAGAAGACGTATCAGAAGATGTTTCAGCAGGGCCATCACATTTACTGCCCTGCTGCTACACCACATCAACATGTTTAGCTAAAAATTATGTTAAAACAAGAACAAAAAGAAGGCTGACTACCTGGGGCAGCTCATGAAGTACAGCAGGTCGTCTAGTAATCAGAAGGTAAACGGAAGGTCGCTGGCTCAATCCCCAGCTCCTCCAGAGAGCATGTCGAAGTGTTCTTGAGCAAGACACTGAACCCCCAACTGCTCCTGATGAGCAGGTTGGCGCCTTGCATGGCAGCCTCCACCATCAGTGTGTGAATGTGTGTGAGAGCTTTTTGAGTGGTGGGTCGGCTAGAAAAGCTTTATAGAAATGCAGTCCATTTACCTCCTTTAAGCCCGGATATGTCAAAACAAGCCTGCATCAGCCACACTGTGGACACTTACTGTGGCATGGTAAATTGAGGGGGAACGATTTTTCTCCGTCTAGTTCGGTCTGTGAAGTCAGTTCTCTCCAACATGACCCCCAGTCCTGTCGACATTCTGTTTCCTTTGCACCAACTATGGTTTCTTTTCTGCCATGGTCAATAAATACATGCTACACTAAATAAGGAGACATAAAGTGAGGCGTAAATGGAAACGGTGTGTGTGTGCATGTATGTGTGTGTGTTGTGTGTGTGTGGGGGGGGGGAGAGAGACACCTGCCAACCTTCATCTATAGAAAGATGCTCATATAAGCATATTCTGGATGCAAAACGTAAAGGTGTAGAAACTGGACAGGTGTAGGGCGATACATTATGAAACCTACATTAGGATCCTGCCTTCCTGCAATACACCCAGAGACCACAATCCTGCAAGTTTCCTTTTACTTTTGATACTCCTGTAGCCTGGTGAAATGTGAATGACAGGACACTAAACTATATTCAGAGTTCTTTATTACCCGACTACTCTCAGAAAGGGGGGCAGGTATTAAACTAATTTGGAGTTTTCAAGTGGTATAGATTTAACAAAGGTTTATCAATACAAACGCATTTACAACGTTAGACACAATGTCTCGCTTCAAAATGTAGCTCATACATGCAAAAAGAGACTTCACTACTCCTGGTCACTACTCTACCCCTGCGAAGTGCTCTAACCCTCAAATAGAGTGCCCAAAATCTTCGGTAACAGAAACCAGTACCTAACCAGTAACCAAATACACAGTGCATAAATACCTGTAGTGGTAACTATTCTGTTAACACAAAATAAAATAAAATAAACAAAACAACATAAGGTCAGTTTCTATATAAAACATGAAACATTTGGTACATTAATACTGAATGAAATCCAAATGAAATGTGCAGTATATCTCAAAATACAATGTTTGCTAACAGATGCACAAAATGGCGGCAGCCATTCAACCCCATATAGTACTACACAACGAAAATACACATTATTTTCGGCACAATGTGCACACATTACATGGTCTCGAACATGAATTATAACAAAATACATCTCTGTAAAATGAACTTACAGTGCTTTCAGAAAGTTATCAACTTCACGGTCCTCTCATGAGTCCCTCAGCACATGTAGATAAAATCTGTAAACATCGGACCAACTACATTACCATCGGTGGTAAACAACACATTTTGTCCTTCTATACAGCCATATTAATGTCTATCTTTTGATCATTTTGTACAGAAATAACATTTTAAGCATATTTACCCCTTTTAAAATGGTAAATGCTCTGCAGAAAAGCAGGCGAGTCACTTGACACGGAAGACCCTCCATTTCCTGTTTCCTCTCGCGCTATTTCCGTAGGCGCAAATCTCAAGTTGGGGCTTACCCAAAATGGCACAGTGCTTTAGTGCTAGTGGCTTTAGTAGGAACCTCGTATTTTCCACTGGGCTACATACTCCCCTGCTAAAATGTCAACGTCCTTGGTGACTTAATTAATAGTTTTAACTTCTTTCGCTGCTTCCCTGAAGAATACGGCACCCATACTGGTTAGCAACTGGGACAACACATCAGGACTGAGTGAAACGACATTACATGAAGACCTGGGGACATGGTGAGGGTTTGAGTGTACCCCTGCATTTGTTCTCAGAGTCCTACGAGATGCAGTAACAGGTGTTACTGGTTCACTGTCAGAAGAGTTCACATTCATAGGTACAGGACTATCATTAAACTCTTGTGTCCTCTCTGTCCTAATCATCAGAGGCCTCATCACTCTCTATTTACCCTTGGATCCAGGCTTGGACAAGGGGCTTCCCCCAGCACTGTATACTCAGGATCTGTGGTGACTGGGACAGACTCAGAAGGAGCATGGACATGTGTCACTGTGGGGGCACCAGCTCTCTTCCTCCTGGGGGCAGGGACAGGACCTACACATGGTCGAAGATCAACCCTATGAACTCTCTTAATTGGACCACCCTCCACAGGCTCTACAGTGTGGATGGTACCTTGGACCTCTACCATCCTATAAACAGTAGGACCCCAAGCATCTTGGATTTTGTTCTTGCCCTGAGGTCTGTGGTGAAGGTACACCAACTGATGTTTGTGTCATCGTGTGGATTGCGGGGGGGGGGGGGGGTGATCGAGGGTGCCTGGCTGGGAGAGCTGGCATGGGATCAGCTGGGGGAGCCTGGTCTGCTGTATCTGGTAGGCCCAGGGACCACGGCCCTGCCTGGAGCTGCACCCAAAGAGGGAGCACCGAGGGTGGTCTGACAGGACGTTGAGGTGGGGCGGGCTCAGCTAACAGCTAGACTATGCAGACCGGCAGCTCCAACAGTCATCCTGGCTTTTGTTCTCTGGACAGTGGAATTTTTGGACTGTGTTGCACCGAATGAACTATCTTGTTTTTGTTTTGTTTTTTGTTTTGTTCTCTCTGTTTTGGTATGTTTTTGGTGGTGTCGTTTTTGGAAATTTTGGATGTGTTTTTATCTTTTGTGTTGCACTGCTGTGGGCTGGGTGAAACGAAATTTCTTTTCTTTTGTGTACACAAGTTCATGATAGAAATGAAAAATAAATTGTTCCTGATTCTTGATCCACACCCACTGGGGGACAGTACATTTTGTTTTTGTCCAGTTCAATCCTCTCTGCTGCTTTTTGCTCAGCATACTCCTTTGCTCTTGCATATACTTTGTTAAGACGTTCCTGGTTCACGACCAGCCAATCATGTCTCTTACCTTGCACTGGCTCCTGCCCTAACAGAGCATCTACAGGGAGGTGTGGATGGTTCCCGAAAAGTAGGTAGTATGGTGTGTAACCAGTAGTTGCCTGACGTATCACATTGTAGGCATAGACTACCTCTGCTAAGTGCTCAGGCCAATGTCACTTCTTCTCTGGTGGCAGAGAGCATACAAGATCATGGAGTGTCCTATTGTTTCTCTCACATTGCGCATTCCCCTTGGGGTGATGAGCTGTCATATGGGGTTTCTTTACACCATACAGCTTAGATAACTCCACAACTACTTTACTCTCAAAGTTTCTGCCCTGATTGGAGTGAAGTCTCTCAGGCACACCGTACTTCATGAACCACTCTCGGACAAGAATCTTGGCAGTAGTGTCAGCTTTCTGATTACGATTAGGGAAGGCTTGAGTGAACTTCGTCAACACATCTGTCACCACCAAAACATTCTCTTTACCATCTGAAGCAGGCTGTAAGATGGTGACGTCTATAGCAACTACCTCCAGGGGCTGTGTGGCTAAAAATGACTTCATCTGGGCATGTATTTTGGGCTGTGGCATTTTGGTAAGAACATATCTCTAACAGTTTTTACCCACTGCTTGTACACGTCATTGTACATTCTCACCCAGAAACACCTCTGTTTCAGAAGGTTTTGTGTTCTTTCTATTCCTTGATGCCCCAAGTGATCATGCACACTCTCAAGGACTGGTTCTTTCAACCAGGTAGGTAAAAGGAGCTGGTGACATTCACCCACATCGACATCATCAATCGCTTGATAGAGTAAGCCTTCTATCTCCTTGATCTGGTACCACTGTCTGAGTAAAGAAACTACAGGCTTGGATAACCCTTTCCTCTCCCTATAGCTGGGTTTTTGTTTCGTGTCCCAGAACTGCCTGAATGTATGAGTGTGGGGTCTGTTCTCTGGAACTGGCGTAGCTCCTCCTTGGAGTACCCAGGCAAGGTAGAGGTGTTACCCTGCCAGCCACTTCCGTCAGTACCCTGCTTGGCTGCTGAAGCACGAACCTTCCTCACTGTACAGCACTTGCCCCCTGCAGCTCCTAGCTCTGGGCCTAGAGCTGTTCCCTTCCTGATATTGCAAATGGCTACACAACCATCATACTCTAGGTCATCTGGGCATGGCTGGAGCTCCCCTGCAAACGGCTGCCTAGAGAGGGCATCTGCAGCGGTGTTACAGCGACCTGGGCGGTACTTGACCTCAAAGTCAAGAACTGCTAACTGAGCTACCCAGCGCTGTTAAATGGCTCTTAACCTGGCAGTGTTAAGGTGGCACAATGGGTTGTTATCTGTTATGACTGTGAACTTAGAGCCTAAGTTTGTAACGTCTGAACTTTTCTGAAACTGCCCACTTAAGGGCAAGTAGTTCAAGTTTCATACTGCTGTAGTTCCTGTCATTTTTCTCTGCATTACACCGTCTTCTGCCGACATAAGCTATCATTCTTTTCTTCTTGCCCTGCTATTGATATAAGACTGCACCTAATCCTAAATTACTGGCATCAGTCTCAACAGTGAAGGGAAGAGAGAAATCACCATAACCTAACAATGGAGCACTGGCTAGTTTCTCTGTCAGTAACTCGAAAACTTCCTGGCACTCTGTGGTCAATAAACTCCCAAACAGCTGTTTAGACCGGGACGGAGTGGTGCCTCTGAGACATGCATTGACCACATCATGTAGAGGGCCCGCCAGCTGAGAAAGGCTCTCTCTGAACCTCCTATAATAATTACAGAAACCTAGGAAGGATCTTACTGTACTGGGGACCTCCCACTGCTTCACTGCAGCTATTTTATCAGGGTCGGTTCCTATGCCCTCAGCTGATATCTGGTGGCCAAGGATGCGTACTTCTGACTGCAAAAAGGGAAATTTTTCTACCTTGACTTTAAGTTCTGTTTCCTTCAGTCTCTGCAGAACTTTCTTGAGTCTCACTAGATGACCCCCAAAAGACTGCGAGTACATCAAAATATCAAAAGTACACAAGCATGGTCTGTAACACCCAGTCACTCATCGTCACCTGCATCAGCCTCTGAAAATTGGGTGGCCTGTTGCATACTCCAAAAGACAACTAGGAGTACTCATACAACCCAAAGGGTGTGGTAAAGGCTGTCTTATGTCTATCATCCGCATGTACTGCAACCTGATAGTACCCACTAGTAAGATCTATAGTTGAAAAGAACTTTGCACCATGCAGGGCATCGAAACACTCATCAATGCGAGGCAAAGGAAAAGCGTCACGCCGGTTCTTTGAGTTTAGTTTCCTACAGTCCACACAGAGTCGTAGACTACCGTCAGCCTTCCTAACCAGAACTACCAGTGAAACATAAGCACTAGTGCTTTCCTGGATAAGACCTGTCTTTAGAAGCTTAGTGATGTGCTCCCTAACCTTGGCATACTGTGTGGGGGGTATACGGCGGTAGGGCTGGGCCATGGGTGCATCATCTACCAGGTGGATCTCATGTTTGACTCGGTCTGTGTAACCTAGGTCCTCATCCTGGAAAGCAAACACGTCATCATACTGAGCTCGAAGCACAGCTAACATAGCCTGCTCTTCCTCTGTGCTACCTATGTGCAGCTGGCCCAGTATTGACTGAATGTCATTGTCTGTTGTCTGCTTCTCTTTCTGGTCAACAGTCACTTCTTCCTGATCAGCCAAGATACGCTGCAAAAGCATCTCCGTCTGTTCTTTGTCAACACACTCCACCTGTGACAATATGCCTAGTCTGGTCCGGGGACACAAACATACATCCTCCTGAAAAAAGTTCACTACCTGCACTGGGAACACAGGTCTCATGACCTCTACTAAAGTGGGCACTACAACAAGACCACCTGGCAACGGTGTCTTAGCTGGCTCCAACGACATACAGGCGTTGTCATAACATGATCCCCTTTGCGTAGACCGTGGAGACAGAACAAGCTGGTGTACCGAATGAATCTCTGCCTGATATCCTGGCTACGGATGTCTGCTCTACTACCTCACTTGTCTGTACTCGCTGACAGGCGAGAGAGTTTCCTCTTGCGCTATTTCCGTAGGCGCAAATCTCAAGTTTAGGGTTATGCAAAAGGGCACAATGCCACATATATAGTGGCTTTAGTGGGAACCTCGTATTTTCCACTCGGCTACATTCTGATGATACATTTTCAGACAGAATTATATTGCTTCTGTTGTGGGAAATCTATGATGTGAGAAGATTTATTTAAGATGGACTGGCTAGTCATCATTAATTCTGCCTCTCTCTGAGTCAGGCTTACTGTCAAGCACCAAACACATGGTAGGCACGAACAGAATGAATTACAGATGCAGTCCCCACTCCCATAACCCCCATACATGATCTGACGGGTCAACGGGTGGGAAATAGTACACACTAGTTTGCCACTGTATTCGCCCAAAGATGAGGGGGAAAAACGGTTTGGAGAGGGAGAAATGTGCTTTAAGTGCAAGCTAAGCTGTGAATGGTTCACAAGCTGCCCCCTACCCATTCCTCCACTCTAGATCAAGTCAGTTTTCTGTTCAGTCAATTCTTTTGTGGGCTCATACAGCAGAGCCTGTGGGACACACTCGCAGGAGACAAATACTGAAATGAAGGCTTCACAGTGAGTGTATTCATTACAGCCAGAAACGGTGTGAGGGAGACAGCTGTGCTCCCGTGATACCAGGAAGCTGTTTGCGGCTCAGCTCCACCCGTTTGGTTTCATTTCCTTTTAGTTCCTGGCCTGTTTTGGATCTTGGGTAAACGATGTTTGGTTCCCTAGGGTTAAAGGGGATGAAATGGAATAACTCTAAACAATATTCACCTCTTTAGGAACCAACTCATTTTATTCTCATGTCTGAGCCAAAAGGCCTTGTCGAAGAATTCAAGAAATGGACTTATCTGCAGTTCTTGTTCAGTTGTGACTGCGTTCTGTACTAGTCATGAAACCCAGAGAAATACACAGTACAGTACAAAAAGCAGAAGAAGCAATATCACTTTTTGGCATTTATTAACATAACCAAAGATGTGCTACAGTAAATTTTAAATTCTATATGCATTACCATTCTTTTGCTGTAAACTAGTGCTTCCTAACTATACAAATCTGCTTTAAAACTGTGTCACTTTTTTATTTCGCCAGTTAAGAACCTAGTGATGCCCACTGCCTCCCCTAAATGATGTAACTAAGGGCCTTCACACACCAGGGAGGTGACAAATACACAACAGGAAAATGCTTAATACTCGCCTGCAAATATTTTGCCATCAAAACTATTCATACCGGCAGCGGTACAAATTTTCAAAATTTGTAAATTGCTCCGGTGTTTATTTGGGTCGTCTATGCGCTGTGGCCAAGTAAACAGCTACACAAAGTGCCTCCCACACTTGATTATTATGACGTTAACACACCAAACCTACCATGACACTGTTGCCTTCCTACCAGCTCTACCACATCCAGACGTAAACTACATAAGCTACTCACTATGCTGATGGCCCAGTTGGTCATCAAAGCTCCTCCACACACTTTCCTTGAGTTCCTTGTCTTCAGCGGGATGTTATTATTATTATTATTATTATTATTATTATTATCAGGAAAAAATGCATAACACACCATTTTCTTTTTTTACATATTTACACAGATATATGCTATTCAGGTTGTATATTTACTATTTGCTGGGTTGTACATGTACTAGTGGCCAGGTTGTACATGTAAGTATAGGTTGTACATGTACTAGTGGCCAGGTTGTACATATAAGTACAGGTTGTACATGTACTATTGGCCAGGTTGTAAATATAAGTATAGGTTGTACATGTACTAGTGGCCAGGTTGTACATGTAAGTACAGGTTGTACATGTAAGTACAGTTTGTACATATACTAGTGGCCAGGTTGTACATGTGAGTACAAGTTGTATATGTACTAGTGGCCAGGTTGTATATGAAAGTAGAGGTTGTACATGTGCTATTGGCCAGGTTGTAAATATAAGTGTAGGTTGGACATGTAAGTATAGGTTGTACATATACTAGTGGCCGGGCTGTACATGTGAGTACAGGTTGTACATGTACTATTGGCCAGGTTGTAAATATAAGTAAAGTTGTAGAACTTGCACATTAGAACAAGAAGAAAACACAAGATACAAGACATTCAGCTAGAGTTTAAAACACAGATAGACTAGACAGAAAACAGTGAGGGAACCTGTAGGCTCTAGCATGGCTACAAGCCTACAGACCCCACCAAATCAGGGAAATGAAACAAAAACTACACATATACCATCCCCGATACGTTTTACCCTACACACTACACCATGTAACCAAAATCTAAAATCGCCTTCCCTCCTTCCCTAATCACAATAACAGTGCTGCCCACCACAAATCCCCCGATAAACTCTTCTCCCTGACATAACTCTACAACATATTAACATCTCTTTCCATGACGCTCTTAAAAACAACCCGCACCTCAACTCTCCTCTTTTCATGATGGCACATATTCCTCCTTAACTTGACAGCAAGCCTTGCATGGTTGAAAACACAATTCAATAACTTAACATTACATCCCTTCACCTTACCAGTCACCCCAAACAACCACAACTCTCTCCATCCCATTCTGTCAGCACACCACCTCTCCAACATGTACTTATTAATTCCTTCATTTTCATCATGTATCCTCCAGCGCACAACGTTCACACACTCATGCATACACACTTCCACTCCCACACCACACACATCACACGCTTCTACACATACACACTTCCACACCACACACATCACACTCTTCCTACACATACACACTTCCACTCCCACACCACACACTTCACACTCTTCCTACACATACACACATCCACACCACACACATCACACTCTTCCTACACATTCACACTTCCACTCCCACACCACACACATCACACTCTTTCTACACATTCACATCACACTTACTAACTTACATACTAAATTGCTTACTAACTTACTTACTAACTTACTTACTTCACAACTTACTGACTTACTAACTGACTTACTTACTAATTAACTTACCAACTTACTTAATTACTACTGACTTACTAACTTTTTGCTTACTAACTTAATTACTTACTGACGTACTAACTTACTTACTTACTAACTAACCTACTTACTAACTTACTAATTCACTTACTTAGTAACTTACTAACGTACTAACTTACTTACTTACTAACTAACTAATGTACTAACTTACTTACTTACTTACTAACTAACTTACTAACTTACTTACTGGCTTACTTACTAACTTTCATACTAACTTACTTACTAATTAACTAATGTACTAACTTACTTACTTACTTACTAACTTACTAACTAACTTACTAACTAACTTACTTACTAACTTACTTACTTAGTACCTTACTGGCTTACTTACTAACTTACATATTTACTACCTTACTAATTTACTTACTAACTTACTTACTCACTCACTTACTTACTAACTTACTTACATGCTAACTTACTTACCAACTCAGTGACATGTTGGAGCCTTGTGGCCAGGTTGTGCATGTAAGTACAGGTTGTACATCTACTAGTGGTCGGGTTTTACATGTAGGTACAGGTTTTACATGTACTAGTGGCCAGTTTGTGCATGTAAGTATAGGTTGTTCATGTACTAGTGGCCAGGTTGTACATGCAAGTAAAGGTTGTACATGTAAGTACAGGTTGTATGTACTAGTGCCTGGTTGTACATGTAAGTACAGGTTGTATGTACTAGTGCCTGGTTGTACATGTAAGTACAGGTTGTACACGTAAGTACAGGTTATACATGTAAGTACAGGTTGTACATGTACTAGTGGCCAGGTTGTACATGTAAGTACAGGTTGTACACGTAAGTACAGGCTGTACATGTAAGTACAATGTTGGTCTGAATATAAGACAATGTCGTTTCTCTGGAAGTTAAAGAGGTCACACATCATGGTTTTGGGTTTTATCTCTCCTTTAGTGTGTTATAAAGCTACAAAGTGTTATATAGTGTGTTATATAGCTATAAAGTGTTATACAGAGTTATATAGCTATATAGTGTTATATATCCAAAGGAGTTGAAATCAAGTACAACTGGACTTGGTTATATATCCATGAAGACGTTTCGCCTCTCATCCAAGAGGCTTCCTCAGTTCTGCCTTTCTGACTAGACCAAGCTAGTCTGACTGGCTGCAGATGAGACTCAGTATTTATCCTCTAGGAGTCGTTGTCAGAGCTATTCATATGCGTGGCTCTTTTGTGTACCAATGTTTGGCGGCGCCCGTCATTATCGGAGCTATTGATATGCCAAACATCGGTGCACGAAAGAGCCACTCATATATAGTGTGTTATATAGCTACAAATTGTTATATAGTGTGTTATATAGCTATATAGTGCGTTATATAGTGTGCTATATAGTGTAATATGGTGTGTTATATAGTGTTACATAGTGTGTTTATAGCTATAAAGTGGTATATAGTGCGTTATATAGCTATATAGTGTTGTATAGTGTTATATAGCTATAAAGTGTTATATTGTGTTATATAGCTATATAGTGTTATATAGCGCGTTATATAGCTATATGGTGTTATATAGCGTGTTATATAGCTATATAGTGCGTTATATAGTGTGCTATAGTGTTATATAGTGTGTTATATAGTGTTACATAGTGCGTTTATAGCTATAAAGTGGTATATAGTGCGTTATATAGCTATATAGTGTGGTATAGTGTTATATAGCTATAAAGTGTTATATAGCTATATAGTGTTATATAGTGCGTTATATAGCTAAGCTATATAGCGTTATATATTGTGTTATATAGTGCGTTATATAGTGTTATATAGTGCTATATAATGTAATATAGTGTGTTATATGTTATATAGTGTGTTATATAGTGTTAATAGGGTTATATAGCTATATAGTGTTATATAGTGTGTTATATAGCTATATAGTGTTATATAGTGTGTTATATAGTGTTAATAGGGTTATATAGTGTGTTATATAGCTATATTGCGTTATATAGTGTTATATTGTGTGTTATATAGTTGGGAGGTGTATGTAAAGCCCAACACCAGGCCAAAGGGAGTTATTCTGTCTGACAGACAACACTGCCTGAAACGCCTCGTTTGTAGTCTAGCGTGTTCTTCCGTTACTTATCTACGTCACTTGCAGCCAAGGTGAGGAGTGTGTCTGTTTTGGGAACCTCAGAATTTCATCTCTGCTCTTCGCAGATGATGTGGTGTTGTTGGCTCCATCAGAACCCGACCTCCAGCGCACTGGGGCGGTTTGCAGCTAAGTGTGAAATGGCCGGGATGAGAGTCAGCACCTCCAAGTCTGAGGCCATGGTTCTCTACCGGAAAATGGTGGATTGCTCCCTCCAGGTTGGGGATGAGTTGTTGCCTTAAGTGAAGGAGTTCAAGTATCTCGGGGTCTTGTTCACGAGTGAGGGTAGGATGGAGCGGGAGATTGACAGGTGGATTGGTGCAGCATCAGCAGTAATGCGGACGTTGTACTGGACTGTTGTGGTGAAGAGGGAGCTGAGCCAGAAAGCAAAGCTCTCAATTTACCAGTCAGTCTTCGTTCCAACCCTCACCTATGGTCACGAGCTTTGGGTAGTGACCGAAAGGGTGAGATCTTGGATACAAGCGGCTGAAATGAGTTTCCTCCGTAGGGTGCCTGGGCTCAGCCTTAGAGATAGGGTGAGGAGCTCAGCCTTAGAGATAGGGTGAGGAGCTCGGACATCCGGAGGGAGCTCGGAGTAGAGCCGCTGCTCTTTCGCGTCGAAAGGAGCCAGTTGAGGTGGTTCGGGCATCTGATCAGGATGCCTCCTGGGCGCCTTCCTTTGGAGGTTTACTGGGCAGGACCAACTGGGAGGAGACCCCGGGGTAGACCCAGAACTCGCTGGAGGGACTACATGTCCAATCTGGCCTGGGAACACCTTGGGATCCCCCAGGAGGAGCTGGAGGGTGCTGCTGGGGAGAGGGACGTCTGGAGTGCCCTACTTAGCTTGCTGCCACCCCGGAGAAACGGCTGATGATGAATAAATGAATGAATATATAGCAAATGGCACAATTTTTTTAATATAATGTGTTCTTCTTTGAACACAAGCACGTTTCCGTGGTGACAATCAGAGTCACTCACAAGGGCGTGTTGTTTGGTAAGACATCGTGGGAGGGCCTGCTGTCTCTACGCCCTTTACTTTCTGCTTGTAGGCAGGAAGCCAGAGCACTGACAGGTGGTCTGATTTCCCAAAGTCAGATCGTGAGATAGACCTGTTAGCTGCCTTGACCCGTCCACTCTGCCAAACTTTGTTTGAAGGGAGGCCAAACTTGCTGCTACATGGGCATTATAAAAATGTGCTACACAGTGACGTAGATAAGTAAAGGAAGAACATGCTGGACTACAAACGAGGCGTTTCAGGCAGTGTTGTCTGTCAGAGAAAATAACCCTTTGGCGTGGACATTGGGCTTTACATACACCGCTCAACTATATAACACACTATATAACACTATATAGCTATATAACACACTATATAACACAATATAGCTATATAACACAATATATAACACTATGTAACACTATATAGCTATATAACAGTATATAACACTAAATAGCTATTTAACACACTATATATTACGATATAGCTATAACACTATATAACACTATGTAGCTATATAACACAGTATATAACACTATATAGCTATATAACACACTATATAACACTATATAACACAGTATATAACAGTATACAACACTAAATAGCTATATAACACACTATATAGTGCTATATAGCTATATAACACACTATATAACACTATATAGCTATATAACAGACTATATATTACGATATAGCTATATAACACACTATATAACACTATATAACACAGTATGTAACACTAAATAGCTATATAACACACTATATATTACTATATAGCTATATAACACACTATATAACACTATATATAGCTATATAACACTATAACACTATATAAGTATATAAAACACTATAACAGTATATAACACTATATAGCTATATAAAACTATATAGCTATATAACACACTATATAACACTATATAACACAGTATATAACAATAAATGGCTATATAACACACTATATAACAATATACAGCTATATAACACACCATATAACACTATATAACACAGTATATAACACTATATAGCTATATAACACAGCATACAACACTAAATAGCTATATAACACACTATATAACACTATATAGCTATATAACAGACTATATAGTAAGATATAGCTATATAACAGACTATATAATACTATATAGCTATATAACACACTATATAACACTATATAACACAGTATGTAACACTAAATAGCTATATAACACACTATATATTACTATATAGCTATATAAGACACTATTATAACACTATATAGCTATATAACACTATATAACACTATATAGCTATATAATACAGTATATAACACTAAATGGCTATGTAACACACTATATAACACTATATAGCTATATAACACACTATATAACACTATATAACACACTATATAGCTATATAACACACTATATAACACTATATAGCTATATAACACACTATATAACACAGTATATAACACAGTATATAACACTAAATGGCCATATAACACACTATATAACACTATGTAACTATATAACACTCTGAAGGAAAGGGAAAACCCCCAAACCACAATATGACCCCTTTAATTTCCGGAAGGAAAAAAACCCAAAACAAAACATTGTCTTATATTCCGCCCAATGACTGCTGGGGTAGGCTCCAGCATCCCCGCGACCCTGAGAGCAGGATAAGCAGTTTGGATAATGGATGGATGGATGGATGGATGGACGGACGGTACGTACATGTACAACCTGGTCACTAGGCGTCCCACATGCCGCTGGCATGAGCTACCACAGCTATGGAAGCGGCACACCACGGAAGTGGGGTGGAGCACAGCAGGACAGTTGTTTCTGCCTGCTACACCAGCTGCCCTGTAGCTGCACGGCAGCTTGTTGTGGTATTGTGGTGCTGCAGCAGTCAGAAGGCCTCTGAACAGGTCTCTACGCCCTTTACTTTCTGCTTGTAGGCAGGAAGCCAGAGCACTGACAGGTGGTCTGATTTCCCAAAGTCAGATCGTGAGATAGACCTGTTAGCTGCCTTGACCCGCCCACTCTGCCAAACTTTGTTTGAAGGGAGGCCAAACTTGCTGCTACATGGGCATTATAAAAATGTGCTACACAGTGACGTAGATAAGTAAAGGAAGAACATGCTGGACTACAAACGAGGCGTTTCAGGCAGTGTTGTCTGTCAGAGAAAATAACCCTTTGGCGTGGACATTGGGCTTTACATACACCGCTCAACTATATAACACACTATATAACACTATGTAGCTATATAACACAGTATATAACACTATATAGCTATATAACACACTATATAACACTATATAACACAGTATATAACAGTATACAACACTAAATAGCTATAT
This sequence comes from Lampris incognitus, assembly GCF_029633865.1. Classification (NCBI taxonomy): domain Eukaryota; kingdom Metazoa; phylum Chordata; class Actinopteri; order Lampriformes; family Lampridae; genus Lampris; species Lampris incognitus. The sequence continues at coordinate 53,567,319 of NC_079212.1, read as the reverse complement.
AACACACTATATAGTGCTATATAGCTATATAACACACTATATAACACTATATAGCTATATAACAGACTATATATTACGATATAGCTATATAACACACTATATAACACTATATAACACAGTATGTAACACTAAATAGCTATATAACACACTATATATTACTATATAGCTATATAACACACTATATAACACTATATATAGCTATATAACACTATAACACTATATAAGTATATAAAACACTATAACAGTATATAACACTATATAGCTATATAAAACTATATAGCTATATAACACACTATATAACACTATATAACACAGTATATAACAATAAATGGCTATATAACACACTATATAACAATATACAGCTATATAACACACCATATAACACTATATAACACAGTATATAACACTATATAGCTATATAACACAGCATACAACACCAAATAGCTATATAACACACTATATAACACTATATAGCTATATAACAGACTATATAGTAAGATATAGCTATATAACAGACTATATAATACTATATAGCTATATAACACACTATATAACACTATATAACACATTATGTAACACTAAATAGCTATATAACACACTATATATTACTATATAGCTATATAAGACACTATTATAACACTATATAGCTATATAACACTATATAACACTATATAGCTATATAATACAGTATATAACACTAAATGGCTATATAACACACTATATAACACTATATAGCTATATAACACACTATATAACACTATATAACACTATATAGCTATATAACACACTATATAACACAGTATATAACACAGTATATAACACTAAATGGCCATATAACACACTATATAACACTATGTAACTATATAACACTCTGAAGGAAAGGGAAAACCCCCAAACCACAATATGACCCCTTTAATTTCCGGAAGGAAAAAAACCCAAAACAAAACATTGTCTTATATTCCGCCCAATGACTGCTGGGGTAGGCTCCAGCATCCCCGCGACCCTGAGAGCAGGATAAGCAGTTTGGATAATGGATGGATGGATGGATGGATGGACGGACGGTACGTACATGTACAACCTGGTCACTAGGCGTCCCACATGCCGCTGGCATGAGCTACCACAGCTATGGAAGCGGCACACCACGGAAGTGGGGTGGAGCACAGCAGGACAGTTGTTTCTGCCTGCTACACCAGCTGCCCTGTAGCTGCACGACAGCTTGTTGTGGTATTGTGGTGCTGCAGCAGTCAGAAGGCCTCTGAACAGGCCAGAGACGGTGGAAGCAGTTCATGTTTGAGTGGTGAAACGTATCTGTCAGTACACGCCGTGTCCACAGGAACTGACTCCACCTTCTCTGACCTTCTCACCTGGATCACGGAGCATCTTCTAAACAGGGTCACTCTGTTCCCGTTCAGAGACCAAATTAAATACATCAGTAAGCAAGCAATGTATTTGTCAATCAATTTAATTGCTACATTTTGGGATATTTTAAACATTAAACAATCAAAAATTAAATTGACTTGAAACACTATAAAAAATTATTCTGTACCATTTTGTCTATTGAAAATGTAGCTCTGCAAAAAAGAAGAAGAAGAAGAAGAAGAAGAAGCTTCACTCACAGTACAACATAAACAATTCCTTTCCATACTGTTTTTTTATTTTATTTTTCTTTAGTGGTTGTAGAAAGGAAGTTGGGTTGTATAGTTCTGTGTATTCGTTCACTGACAACCAGCTTCACCTCTTCTACGTTTCCAGGTAAATGTTTCTGCCCCTCCTTCCACTTCATCCCCTAACAAATCCTGGTCACCCAGACAGCAAAACTGCTGTGGCCCGGACCCGCCCCACACCGACACCTCATCCGGCCCACATACCGCATGGAATGATGGCATTTTGGCGGTCCGCTCCTGTTTACCAGATCTGGGCCAGAACCAAGCCATAGCAATGCCGCATGTGCCACATATTTGCCAAAGGTGGCCATATTTGTTTTGTGATATTTGGGCCATATTCACCATTTACCACACAGGCCACTTCAGGGTCACATCCAGTTTGTTAGGGCCAGCAGTGCCGCATCATTGCCTGAAGTGGCCCACATCCGGATGCTATCTGGGCAGGGACACCTGCCACTCTGCCATACTGTGGCAGCGTTTGATCAAGTAAATGATCAACTTCACTCCATCCGTGTTCAGCCTACATTGCCGCTTGCCTTGTCACTGGTAATCCTATTACCCAGGGCCTCCCGATAAACCTACAGAATGTAGCGGCTGCTAAATTATGCATGAAGCTGCAGAGCTTATCAAATTATAATGTTACACCGTATTGTCTAATAATGGTGCCATCCCATGGGCTTTTGCCAATTATTACCAATTACCAATTATTTTCAAAGCTCGGTTGTACAAGGATGCAATAGTTTTAACTGTGGACACAAAGTCTTGAATAGCATAAGTGTGAAAAAAAAATCACTGCATGCATATTCTGCTGCCTTCATTGCCTCGGGTACAATGTAATATCCATTTCAACTCATTCTTTGCAGGGCATTTCTGTGTAGTGTTATCTATTATTTCTGGGTTTAAAGGGCCATGCAGCCAAACATACAGGAAAAAACAGACCAGTTCTACATGTTGGAAAGAGTCAAAGATGCACAGAACAGCACGAGATGCATGTGATTATAATTATAATTACAATTATAATGAAAACATTCTCTCATGGCTCTCAGACGTTTCACGCCATGTCCGTGATTGGCGTAGCAGGGCCCAAGTAGTGTTAGGATAATAATGAAACCAATTTGGACCCGGTTGAGCTTTGTGGTTACTTCTACAAACAGCCACCATGGGTACTTCCCTCTCCTAGCTAGCATCAACAACTGCAACTCCATCACCGCTCCCCCATCCCAAGGAGTCCTCCAGAGTTCAGTGTTTGGTCCTCTCCTGTTCATCCTTTACATGCTCCCCCTTGGTGACATCATACATCATCATGGTCTCTCCACTGCCACTGTTACGCAGAGGACGTCCAGCTCTACAGCTCCACTAAATCCATTACCACAACAACTTACACCAGTCTGACCACCTGTCTCACTAAAATCAAATCAAGGATGCAAGCTAACTTCATCATCAGTCCCAAACCCCTTACCAAAACCACTCACAACTTCTGCCTTACCATCGATAACTCCATTCTGCCCCCCTCCCCACACATTGGTAACCTTGGAATCATTTTCGACAGCAACCTCTTCTTTGAACACCACATCGATAAAAACGGCCTTTTTCCAACTAAACAACATAGCTCGGCTCCACCCATCGCTCTCCTTCTCTGCTGCCAAAACCTTGATCCGTGCCTTCATCACACCCAGAATTGACTACTGTAACAGCATTCTCTACGGCTCATCATCCAAAGTCCTAAACAAACTCCAGTCCATCCAGAACTCTGCTGGTCACCTTCTAACCCTCTTCCACTCCTGTGACCACATCACCCCTGTCCTCCAGAACCTCCACTGGCTCCCTGAACATTGATAACTGAAAATCCAAAGCCACATTCATCAGAGTTTCCTATAGTGAGTTTCTCTGTCCAAAATGTAAATTCTGTGAGCTTTTCAGCCCTTGCCAAAAAGCAACAACTGTCTTATTATCAGCAGAGGACAGGCAATGTGTGGCCTGAGCCAATCAGCTGCCACTTTGAGCCTTCAAAGAGAACATCCAATCAAAGAGTGCTTTGCGACTGTCACTTTTTAACTAGTGATTAGATACCACTGGGAAAGTGTCACTCGCACCACACCACAAATATAATCTCAGCACTGATGCTGTACAGACCCCCCATTTCCCGTTTTTGTTTAGATTATCCCTTTCCTTTTCTGCAGAATTTTCTCTCGCTAATAAGGAGGACTCATCATCCCTTTTCCGAGACAGCTAGGGCATTTAAAAATGCAGATTCTTTGGTATCTTGTCTGTGTCTCCTGTAATTATGTTTCTGGGACCAGGCCATCCCCTGAACTGAACACAAGTTCATTCAAGCAAGCCCCTTGCTCTTTGGAGCATATTTAGCTAATAACAGTTCTGTTAGCTCTCATTGCTGGAGCATCTTTTAAAGAGCCTTCCCCCCTCCATCTTTCTCCAAGATGAGACCTACTGCTGCACATGGGGCTTGTCTAATTGTCTCGCTAATCTGGCCAACACTAAATGACTAGAGAAACTCTGGGTAATTCAGAATGGTGAAGGGAGAATGTGTGTTTATGTTTTGCTTTGCAAATTTAAATAGAGCAGGAAGCAGTTGATGGAGAACCTAAAGAGCAATCGAACACGTAATTAAGGCCTAGCAGCAGTTTTTACACAGTTTACTTATGCAGAAACAAACTGTTCCCTCCAGACAGCAAAATCTGCCATACATAGGAAATGAGTGGCTCAATCGATAAAGGGGGCTGTTTTCCTTTCAGAGGGGGAGAAACTCCAGCGGAAGGCAGAAATGTGCTGCTTCACTATCAGCACACTGCTTCTCATTTCCCCCCTCGAGAGTGGACCTCTCTTGCGATGTTTGCTTAAAAAAGGGGCAAATAACTGCCCTCTCTTTGTGACATGTGGTTATTGATCAAAGCTATTCCACCATTTAGGAAAATAGAAAAACAGTAGCAGCACATTTTGCCACCCAGCCTCAGCAGGCCGTTCCTGCCAGGGAGAGCTTGTGCACACACAGGCTGTGAGGGGAAGGTTGCTTTCATTTCCTGTGTCATTTCTCCTCATCCGGATCAAGGGTCTAGCGATAATGTGATGGTACCGTCCCCTGGAGGCTAACGGGAATTTAAGGCTATACAAATCAATCTGACTTGCCTTGACGGTAGCTGAGGTGTGGCAGCCCAGTCGCTTGCCCGTCTCAGGCAGGCAGACACACATCTGGAGAAGCCATACTCTCAATACTAGTGCGCCCTCAACGCCACACAACAGACACTGTATTCATTATCCAAGCCGCTAATCACAATTGGGGTCATGGGGCTGCTGGAGCCTATCCCAGCAGTCATTGGGTGGCAGGCGGGGAGACGCTCTGGACAGGCCGCCAGTCCATCACAGGGCCCACACACACACACACACACACACACACACATTCACACCCAGGGACAATGTAGTACGGCCGATCCACCTGACCTACATGTCTTTGGACTGTGGGAGGAAACCGAAGCCCCCGGAGGAAACCCACGCAGACACGGGGAGAACATGCAAGCTCCACACAGAGGACGACCCGGGACGACCCCCAAGGTTGGACTACCCCGGGGCTCGAACCCAGGACCTTCTTGCTGTGAGGCGACCGCGCTAACCACTGCACCACCGTGCCACCCATTTGCACATCAAAGAGCCCAATCCAGTCCGTGTGCTCACCATGCTCACACGTAAAGACTGAAGTTAGAGAAGCACAAAGAAGCCAAACCTGCCTCAGCACAGAGGTAAGGATCTGGTCTAACAGGTTATCATCTGCAGGCACCCTGAAAGAGTGCTTGTGGTCAGAGGGGTTGAGTGGAGGGAATCCACAGAGGACTTACCATCAGGAGGCTGGGCTGGCGTGAAGTGAGGAGGTTTGTCTGGAAGAGATAAAACAGAAAGAGATGGAGAGGATTAAGTTTTTTTTAGTTAAGGAGAGTTTCAGAGAATTCCCAGGGGTTCAGGTCAAGTAATTGAGTTGCTACAAAGCAGATAAGAGGAAGGCTGGAAAGAGATTGTGTCTTTCTCTTCTCATCTAGCACTTTCTAACACACAGCACAGTCAAGCAGCGGCCATATCTTCACCGTGCTGCTGGTCAGCATGGTGAAGGCCCGTCCACCCAAACACAACACGCTTTTCATACGGCTTGAACGCAACACAGTCAGGAGCAAGGCTTCGTGTGGAGTGAGGAGCAAGGCTTAGTGTAGAGTGAGGAGTAAGGCTTCGTGTAGAGTGAGGAGTAAGGCTTCATGTGGAGTGAGGAGTAAGGCTTAGTGTAGAGTGAGGAGTAAGGCTTCGTGTAGAGTGAGGAGTAAGGCTTCATGTGGAGTGAGGAGTAAGGCTTAGTGTAGAGTGAGGAGTAAGGCTTAGTGTAGAGTGAGGAGCAAGGCTTCGTGTGGAGTGAGGAGTAAGGCTTAGTGTAGAGTGAGGAGCAAGGCTTCGTGTGGAGTGAGGAGCAAGGCTTCGTGTGGAGTGAGGAGCAAGGGTGGAGTGAGGAGTAAGGCTTAGTGTGGAGTGAGGAGTAAGGCTTAGTGTGGAGTGAGGAGTAAGGCTTAGTGTAGAGTGAGGAGTAAGGCTTAGTGTGGAGTGAGGAGTAAGGCTTCATGTGTAGTGAGGCGTAAGGGATCGTGTGGAGTGAGGAGTAAGGAGTAAGGCTTCATGTGGAGTGAGGAGTAAGGAGTAAGGCTTCATGTGGAGTGAGGAGTAAGGAGTAAGGCTTCGTGTGGAGTGAGGAGTAAGTCTTCGTGTGGAGTGAGGAGTAAGGCTTCATGTGGATTGAGGAGTAAGGCTTCATGTGGCGTGAGGAGTAAGGAGCAAGGCTTCGTGTGGAGTGAGGAGTAAGGCTTCGTGTGGAGTGAGGAGTAAGGAGTAAGGCTTTGTGTGGAGTGAGGAGTAAGGAGTAAGGTTTCGTGTGGAGTAAGGCTTCGTGTGGAGTGAGGAGTAAGGCTTCGTGTGGAGTGAGGAGTAAGGAGTAAGGCTTCGTGTGGAGTGAGGAGTAAGGAGTAAGGTTTCGTGTGGAGTGAGGAGTAAGGCTTCATGTGGCGTGAGGAGTAAGGAGCAAGGCTTCGTGTGGAGTGAGGAGTAAGGCTTCGTGTGGAGTGAGGAGTAAGGAGTAAGGCTTAGTGTGGAGTGAGGAGTAAGGAGTAAGGTTTCGTGTGGAGTTGGGGCAGAGAAGTGTCAGATGAATGATCAGGATAAAGGTTTATATTCCGCTTCCTTTAGAAATGTATATTTTTCCATCCTACAGTCAAATATGAAATTATTTGGATCAAATGATACTGCAATGTCAAGTCTTGTTTCCCACAGACTTGAACCCGTGCTGTGCTCCCGTGGTAGTAGACCCCCCCCCACTGCCCCCACGGTGGTAGCGGAAGGGAGTTGAGGGACTTGTTGGAGGATGCTCAGAGAGATTGGTTGGATAAAATGTAATAATTCCATAAGTTATATAGTAAATATTTCTACTTTGTAACTGAATATTCACAGCTATGTATTACAATATTAGCTCAGATTACAAAATAAGATATTGAAGTTTTATGGCAGTTGAGAAACTAACGCAAGGTACGGTCAGCGCTGCCGCCGGCTGATGGGACAGTCCAGTTCTCCAGCTGGCATCTTCTGCCTTCACATGGGGAGGGCGGAGGGCGGATGGCGGAGGGTGGAGGGTGGAGGCATGTAAACAAGCTCTCTGTCCTGTGGCTAACAAAATGTGTTATACTGAAAGTGCTGCAATAAAGTGGGAATTCATCCATTTCAAATATGATCTAATGTAGTCTCTGCACTGGGTGGTGCTGAGGGTGCAGCAAGCCACCACAGAACAAGCAGACGCTACATGAAGACCATGACCACTGGAGCCGGGGACAATCCCTTGATAGCAAGAAAATACAACCTAACAGTTCTGATGATTCTGGCCCTGAGATGTAGAAATAATAGGATTAGGTTTTGACCACTACCGTGACCCCCCACCCTCCACCCCGCCTCCATTGTAAACAAATGAATAATAACTTGTCCAGTGAAGACAGAGACAGATGGGGAAAGAGAGGGGCATCTGCTTATAACATGCATTTGGATAAGCCAAAGGTTTAAGAATGACTGATATGAGGCACCGTTGTGCACTAGACTAGAACAGAGTACCTCCTACATGTCCAACACCTCCCAACCCCCGCCCTCTACGTCCCCCAACCTCCACTCACTATGTCCCCAACCCCTGCTCCCTGCGCCCCCCAACCCCCACCTCCTACATCCTCAAACCTCCACCCCTACGCCCCCCAACCCCTGCCCCCTACGTCCCCAACCTCCACCCTCTCCGTTCCCAACCCCCGCCTCCTACGTCCCCCCCAACCTCCACCCCTACGTCCCCCAACCCCCACCTCCTACATCCCCCAACCCCTGCCCCCCGGGTCCCCAACCTCCACTCTCTCCGTCCCAAACCCCCGCCTCCTATGTCCCCCATCCCGTCTCCTACATCCCCCAACCTCCACCCCTACATCCCCCAACCCCCACCTCCTACATTCCCCAACCTCCACCCCTACGTCCCCCAACCCCCGCCTATACATCCCCAACCTCCACCCCTACGTCCCCCAACCCCTGCCCCCTATGTCCTCCAATCTCCACCGCTACATCCCCCAGCCCCAGCCCTCTACATCCCCCAAACTCCACCCCCTATGTCCCCCAAAACCCACCTGCCCTGCACCCTACCTGCAAACTTAGTATGCTGTCAGAGCAGTCAACAAATCCACACAATGGTGCTGGGAAATATGCAAAATAATAATCTACTACTACTTTCAGCTGCTCCCGATAGGGGTCTCAACAGCGAATAATTATGCAAAATAATAATATAGCCATAATAATGTTGAATTTCAAATGATATCAATATATATATCAAAACATGCACAAATGCCATATTTTAAAACCCAATTGAGGTTCATTACATTAAATTGTTTGTTTATGTATAATGTCAAAGTAAAATTTGTTTTCAAATAATACTCCCTCAAAACGGCTTGTGTGTGTGAATGTCAGTGAATGGCCGTATCTTCCTGATATATTCAGTAGATCAATACGTGTCTGACTGTGACATTTAGCCATGTGCCGAGGTGTGTGTGTATCCCAGTCTGTGTGTGTGTATCCCAGTCTGTGTGTGTGTATCCCAGTCTGTGTGTGAACGTCTTCTTAGTGGACGAGATTGTCCTCCACAGAACAAATCTTTGCAGTCAGTATGGGCATAACCTTGCCGGGCAATGGGCTCAGCTGCACAGGGCTAAATAATTATCCTGACCTAGCGCTCTTCTGAGTTTGCCTTTCTCCCTCCCTTCTTCCCCACCCTGCCATCCACCCTCTCTTCTTTCCTACCCTGCCCTCCACTCTAGCATCCACCCTGCCCTCTTTCCTACCCTGCGCTCCACCCTGCACTCCTCCAGCTGGTCACATGGCAGGAAGTCTCCATGGTATAACAGAGGGCCTTTTACTTGTTTGCACCCCCTCCCTTGTTCTCTGTGTAATCGGAGAGGTGGAGATACAGACGAAGTGGGTCTGTACTGAAGCCTAATAAAATCTCTCTGACCAACATGAATTTTGCAACAAGGTAAGGTTACGATGACACACCCTCTAAGGGAACAAGAAGGAAGCGTACAGTAAGAGCGAGAGAGGATTAAGTGAGATAAAAAGAAAAGAGGCTGAGAAGACAGAGGACATTAGAGGACGCGCTGTCTGAATTCCAGAGAGAGGCTTTTCCAGGCCTTCTCCAGCCCCTTTCCAGGCCTTTTAATCAGCATCTGAGGCATCATTAGTATCCTCAGGCTTAAAGTGACTCTGGGTAACTTTTAGGATTTGAGCAACAGATTTTACATCCCACTGTACTGCAGGACGTGATGTGCTGTGTGTTGATGTGAGGTGGGCGCTGCATTGTGCCAGACAGGGAGAAAGAAGACATGACACAAGAGTACGACCATCAAGGACAGGAAAAAATAATCTTTTTTTCCCATAAAAATTAAAATTAGATGAGTAAATTGTAATAAGAGTGATCAGATGTCACTAAACCAAAAGTGCTGCAGCACTACTCTTAGTTTTGAAATTAGAAATGAAATTATTGATGCTCCAGGAGGTTAGCTTGGTGAAAATTATTCCAAAACCAACAAACAAAACATGGCAGTCTGTATGATGTAGTCCCTGAGTAGTTATGTGTCACAGGACCAATCATTTTTCAAAGACTTGCGGAAGTATTTATTTATTTGTCTGTGTGTTGGTGTTGAGACTGGTCTGACTTCAACGCGGGGTGAGTCAGCTGACCTGGCCAGTCATCCTGAAGCAAGGACAGTAAGACAAAGGGAAGAAGTACCCCCCCTCCCCATCCATCCATTATCCAAATCGCTTGTCCTTCCTCAGGGTGGCAGGGATGCTGGAGTCTATCCCAGCGGTCATTGGGCGGCAGGCAGGGAGACACCCTGGCCAGGCCGCCAGGCCGTCACAGGGGAAGCTGCCTATTTCAAGAGTAAACGGTAGTAGAGTGCTTTTCTCTACGATTGATCGACTTATGAATCCACCATCTACAAACCCATCAGAGATGCTGTCCACTGACACATGTGAGCTACTCTCTTTTCTTTAATACGCATGTTCTTCTTTTACAAAATATATTTCCAGCGAGACGGGGGAGTCTTTTTTAGATAGCTCTAGAGTCACTGGGAAGATTGCTATTTTGGGAATGAAAATATAAAAGCCCAATCAACTCTCAACTTCAACAAGAAGAAGATTCTGTGTCACACTGCTCCCACACCGCCATGTGTTAACTCTCCACACTGCCAGGATGCTCAGCACCATCCTACACCTGACTCTCCACACTGCCAGGATGCTCAGCACCATCCTACACCTGCCTCCCCACACTGCCAGGATGCTCAGCACCAACGTACCTTCCTACACCTGACTCTCCACACTGCCAGGATGCTCAGCACCACCACATCATCCTACACCTGACTCTCCACACTGCCAGGATGCTCAGCACCAACGTACCTTCCTACACCTGACTCTCCACACTGCCAGGATGCTCAGCACCACCGTACCATCCTACACCTGACTCTCCACACTGCCAGGATGCTCAGCACCACCACACCATCCTACACCTGACTCTCCACACTGCCAGGATGCTCAGCACCATCCTACACCTGCCTCTCCACACTGCCAGGATGCTCAGCACCAACGTACCTTCCTACATCTGACTCTCCACACTGCCAGGATGCTCAGCACCATCCTACACCTGCCTCTCCACACTGCCAGGATGCTCAGCACCACCGTACCGTCCTACACCTGCCTCTCCACATTGCCAGGATGCTCAGCACCAACGTACCTTCCTACACCTGACTCTCCACACTGCCAGGATGCTCAGCACCACCGTACCATCCTACACCTGACTCTCCACACTGCCAGGATGCTCAGCACCACCACACCATCCTACACCTGACTCTCCACACTGCCAGGATGCTCAGCATCATCCTACACCTGCCTCTCCACACTGCCAGGATGCTCAGCACCAACGTACCTTCCTACATCTGACTCTCCACACTGCCAGGATGCTCAGCACCATCCTACACCTGCCTCTCCACACTGCCAGGATGCTCAGCACCACCGTACCGTCCTACACCTGCCTCTCCACATTGCCAGGATGCTCAGCACCACCGTACCATCCTACACCTGACTCTCCACACTGCCAGGATGCTCAGCACCACCGTACCATCATACACCTGCAGCAAGACACCTGCACGTCATGTCAGCATTTATGCAAGTATTTATGTCAGTATTCACTCGCTGCAAATAAGGTGGTGAGGAGGTGGGATTGCAGAAACACCTTTAAGGACTTTTCTGTCTTTGAATGAGTTAAATGAGCTATTTCATCCTACAGGCCAGAAGAAACGTGTAGCCTTTAGGAAAGAGGCAGGAGTGTCCTACGGAGCCTGGGTACACAGCCAGTGAAGGGAGCATAAGGGGGCAGGTTGTCAGGGAAAAGTTTGGCTGCTAGGTTGTCATAATTGACTTCAGGTGTAGATGAGCTCAAATAAGTAGAATTTACGATGGCAAGAGTATTTAATGTAGAAATGTGGGACACAATAGAAATGTGACAGTGTGTGTTAGGCTAGCTAGAGAGTATGATTGTTTGTCATCAACTGTGTCCATGTTTCATTGTGTGACTGCAAAGCAGTTTGACACAGCTGCAGTGATTTAGGGCTATACAAATACACATGACTTGTGTTTCAAGCCAACACTGAAACACGTTTCAGTTTTCAGCAAAGCATTCTGTCAAAAACATTGTGTCATGCACCAAACCTTCAACCACACTCAAGTAGGCAGTACTAGTGTGTTAGTCCTAGTGTATTAGTGCACTAGTACTAGTGTATTAGCACTAGTGTATTAGTCCTAGTGTATTAGTGCACTAGTGTGTATTAGTCCTAGTGTATTAGTGCACTAGTGTGTATTAGTACTAGTGTATTAGTGCACTAGTGTGTATTAGTACTAGTGTATTAGCACTAGTGTATTAGTCCTAGTGTATTAGTGCACTAGTGTGTATTAGTCCTAGTGTATTAGTGCACTAGTGTGTATAAGTACTAGTGTATTAGCACTAGTGTATTAGTCCTAGTGTATTAGTGCACTAGTGTGTATTAGTACTAGTGTATTAGTGCACTAGTGTGTATTAGTCCTAGTGTATTAGTCCTAGTGTATTAGTGCACTAGCGTGTATTAGTCCTAGTGTATTTGTGCACTAGTGTGTATTAGTACTAGTGTATTAGTGCACTAGTGTGTATTAGCACTAGTGTATTAGTCCTAGTGTATTAGTGCACTAGTGTGTATTAGTACTAGTGTATTAGTGCACTAGTGTGTATTAGTACTAGTGTATAAGCACTAGTGTATTAGTCCTAGTGTATTAGTGCACTAGTGTGTATTAGTCCTAGTGTATTAGTGCACTAGTGTGTATTAGTAGTAGTGTATTAGTGCACTAGTGTGTATTAGTACTAGTGTATTAGTGCACTAGTGTGTATTAGTACTAGTGTATAAGAAGTAGTGTATTAGTGCACTAGTGTGTATTAGCACTAGTGTATTAGTGCACTAGTGTGTATTAGTACTAGTGTATAAGAAGTAGTGTATTAGTGCACTAGTGTGTATTAGCACTAGTGTGTATTAGTGCACTAGTGTGTATTAGTACTAGTGTATTAGCGCACTAGTGTAGCAGAGTCGAGTAGCGCAGAATGAAGGATAGCGGGGTAGTTTAGGGTAGGGAGAAGTAAAGTGTGAGAGTGTGTAGCCAACATACAATTGTTGAGGAAGAGAAGAACAGCAAAGCCCAGGGTGGAGGTGGCCAGCAGGATCAGGCAGATGTTGCAGGGGATCATGAAGTAACGCACTACCAGGGACACCTTGTGCTGGTACATGCGGTCCCGCTCCGGGGATGGTGGCGACGGGTAATGGCAACCGCTCATGCTCCACTCCAGAGAGCCCCTCCCCTACAGCGCAGATGGGATGGAGGACCGAGGGTTGCCCAAGGAACCGTTTGGGAAAATGTCTACGATGGGGCAGGGAGGAAGAGGATGAGAGGACTTGGGAGGAAATGCGTGATGGCGGGTGTTTCAGCAGCTCTTCCAGCTGTGCGCCATGGGGGGGGCCTGATGACAGTCTCTCTCCGGGTACCGCGACATACTTTCAGAGGTTTCCAGGCAACACCTTTTCAGAGCTAATAGCATCCATCCGAGAAGAGAGGACAGTGGTCTAACGCTGCTCACGCCTCCATTCTCCCACCTGTCCACACGACCTCCACCCTACTGGGTGCCTCTGCTAGAAGAGACAACGTGTGGCTTTCCTCGGGGTTGTCTATGTATGTATGTATGTATGTATGTATGTATGTATGTATGTATGTATGTATGTATGTATGTATGTATGTATGTGGAATTGTTTATACCAGCAGCAGGAGCCAGTGTGGGGGTTGAAGTGGGTGGTAATAACGCTAACAATGTGTGCTGTGGCGTTGTTGCGTCCAAGTAAAATGGAGTATTTGCGTGTAGAGAAGGGAGTATGGCTTGGCTTGCCACCGGTCCACGAGTCAAGCCTGGACAGAAGACAGACAGACAGCCAATCCAAAGTAATAACAAGCTCTTCTCTTCTTTGAGAAGACCCCCCGTGGGTAATCACTCCGCCCAGTGGGGTGCCCCTCTGCAGGTCAGCTTGCCGGTTCGGTCAGAGGGGATTAGTGCGTCCAGCACCCCGCAGACAAAGCGGACCGGCTCGGCACCAGCAGCTGGTAACGCTAGCGCACACCAGAACCCCGCTGGTGAGCAGGTGAAGGACTGCCGGCTCTCTGGACCAGATCCCCCACGTCCCCCCGGAAAGACGGTTTATTTTTAGCCCCTCTCTCCAGACTGCTTGCCACGCCTCTTCGGTTCAATAACCATTGTGCCCATGCACCCTCGCCGGGGCTGTCAGCGGCAAAGCGTCGGCGGCTTGGAGAAGAAACGCGTCCGGGGATGCAGGGCGGCGGAAAAGTTGCAGGACCATCTCACTTCTGTCCATCTGCCCGACGACACGTCTGTCCGCGTCCACTGCACACAGCGCCGAGAATAAATGACTGATGCGTAATGGTAAAACGATGTGTCAGGGGAAAATAGATAGACCGCCGAGGTGCGTTCTCTTCCCCATGCTTCGGTCGCTGATGGAGGCATCCATCACAGAAGAAGCTACTGCTCCTCCACAGCCCCTGTTTCACATCCATCCACTGATTCCTCCCTCACGCGACACGTTGTCCGGGCTTTTCGCTCCTTTTCTGGATTCTTCTCGATGCGCTTCATCCAGCGTCAAGTCTGTATCTCCGTCTGTTTTCCCCACTGCTTCAGAGGCACTGCCTCTCTTTTATTCCATCACCTTCTCCGAGGGACAAGTGTTTACTGGCCACCAACACCACAATGAGCCTCGGAGTATTCATGCCGCGCAGCCAGGCGGCAGGTAGGCTGCTGCTGCTCCTGGTGTCACTGTCCTCAGCAAGACGCCCTACGACGGGAGGAGCAACAGAGAGAGAGAGAGAGAGAGAGAGAGAGAGAGAGAGAGAGAGAGAGAGAGAGAGAGAGAGAGAGAGAGAGAGAGAGAGAGGGAGGGAGCGTCCGAGCGAGCGAGCGAGAGGGAGGGAGGAAGCGAGCGAGAGACAGGGAGCGACAGCGAGGGAGGGGGCGAGTGAGAGAGAGAGAGGGAGGGAGCGAGCGGGCGAGCGAACGAGAGAGAGAGAGAGAGAGAGAGAGAGAGAGAGAGAGAGAGAGAGAGAGAGAGAGAGAGAGAGAGAGAGAGAGAGAGAGAGAGAGAGGGCGAGAGAGAGAGAGAGAGCGAGAGAGGGCGAGGGAGAGCGAGGGGGAAGCGAGCGAGACAGAGAGAGGGAGAGAGCGAGGGGGAAGCGAGCGAGACAGAGAGAGTGAGAGTGAGAGGGGGAAGCAAGCGAGAGAGAGAGAGCGAGAGAGAGGGGGGGGAGAGAGGGGGGAAGCGAGCGAGAGAGAGAGAGTGAGAGAGCGAGGGGGAAGCGAGAGAGAGGGGGGGAAGCAAGCGAGAGAGAGAGAGAGAGAGAGAGAGAGAGAGAGCGAGCGAGAGAGAGCGAGAGCGAGAGAGAGCGAGCGAGAGAGAGAGAGGGGGGAAGCAAGCGAGAGAGAGAGAGAGAGAGAGAGAGAGAGAGCGAGCGAGAGAGAGCGAGAGAGAGCGAGAGAGAGAGAGAGAGGGAGAGAGAGGGGGGAAGCAAGCGAGAGAGAGAGCGAGAGAAAGAGAGAGAGCGAGCGAGAGAGAGAGAGAGAGAGAGGGAGAGAGAGGGGGGAAGCGAGCGAGAGAGAGAGAGAGGGAGAGAGAGGGAGAGGGCGAGAGAGAGGGAGAGAGAGAGCGCGAGAGAGAGAGAGAGCGAGAGGGCGAGAGAGGAGAGAGCGAGAGAGAGAGAGAGAGAGAGAGAGCAAGAGAAGCTCCTGACTCTGGGTCTAGCTCGGGGTTTTGAGGAGGAAACTGGGTTCTCGTCTCTGGAGCAGCGCCATTCTCACCGAGCCTCTCCCTCAGTGTCGGCCCGCAAGACGAGTGCACAAAAAGGTGTTGGCGGAGTGGAGGGTGGGGTGTGGGGGATTCTGGGTGGAGAGGGGGCTGGGCGGGGGTCTGTCTGTAACAAAAGCTCAGAGGGAGGGACCGGGGAGCAGGATGGAGACAAGGGGAGAAGCGATGGAGAATCCGAGCCTTGGGGACCGCTGCGTTTGGTTTAAGTGGTGTGGGGGAAGCAACGATGACGCCACACCAGCGACTCCAATTGGAAAGCATCAAACCATCACCCTCCACTATTTATAGCCTCATCAAAAGAAACTCCACGCGGGAATCTCAAAGATGTAATGATGTGAACAGAAAACAGGCTGCAAGACACCAAACCGTAGGTACTTTAAAGTGAATAATCAATCACGTACAGATGCTTTGCAAGCAGCCTCCCCTTCCTCCTTGCTCCTCTGTGCACCACCAGCGCAGACCTTTACCCCGTAACAGGCCTGAGAAACTGCCAAACGCCCCACCACTTCACAGAAGCAATCAATTATTCATGTAATTAGCAGTCACATTCATACTTTCTCCAAACTGACGTCCATCACACACCGGCACATATTGTCTCCATTATCAGGTGTAGTAAAGACGCCGTGTGCAGCACAGCATGTGATGCTACATGCTCATATAATATGCTTCATCCCTGCTGTGACACACATGATGAGGTCACACAGATGGTACATATAGCCGTGGTAGCACAGTGGCTCAGTGGGAGACACCATCACCTCTCAACCACAGAACTCATGGTTCAGTCCACACATCCGTGGGCAGTTTGCAGCTGTATGGTTTTCCCACCACAGTTCAAATAAATGCATGTTATGTGATGTGAGTCCCTAAATTAGTGAGTGATGGTGATGTGGAAGTGGAGACGTGTCTTCCTGTCTCCTGCGTAATCCCTGCTGGGATGTGCTGCAGCCCCCATGACCCTGCATAGCATGAAGTGGGTGTGGATGGACTGTGGTCCTGCTTCATACCCTGCAACAGTAACCTCCAATAGAAAAAAAATCAATGACAATGAGAGGCAGTCAGACAGATGCAAGGCGAAATCTACCATCAATTATTAATGTTATCCTGACTCTCTTTCACCATCTCTGTTGTGCACTTCCCCGGCCGCACTCTCTTATGCATGGATGCACAAACAAAGATGCATACAGGATCTGCATATAGTGAGGAACTGCCCTATATGTTCATAAAATCAACACTGCATTACTGAAAAGGACTAACCTGATATCTGCAAATGTGTAAAGAGATGTGTGAATGCCTGCTGAGATGGGGAATGTCTGTTGAGATGGTGAACGCCTGCTTAGATGGTGAACATCTGCTGAGATGGTGAATGTCTGCTGAGATGGTGAATGTCTACTGAGATGGTGAATGTCTGCTGAGATGGTGAACGTCTGCTGAGATGGTGAACGTCTGCTGAGATGGGGAATGTCTACCGAGATGGTGAACGTTTGCTGAGATGGTGAATGTCTGCTGAGATGTTGAACGTCTGCTGAGATGGTGAATGTTTGCTGAGATGGGGAATGTCTACTGAGATGGGGAATGTCTGCTGAGATGGTGAATGTTTGCCGAGATGGGGAATGTCTACTGAGATGGGGAATGTTTGCTGAGATGGTGAATGTGTTCAGCAGCTCACCTTTCATGTAACTCATTGTCTCAAACCAGTGTTCGGCCATTTTTGAATTTTTGCCCACCCTTTGGCACATACAGACTCACTGAGATTTGCAGATATGGTGCTGTGAAGCCTCCCACACTCAGGCTGGGGCACCAGTCTGTTGTGGTCTTCACATGGCCTCGTTATGGATTTTTGTTGTCTCCATAAAAGACCCCCGCTACTGTTCATTGAGCATCCTGCCAAAGCTCTCAAACTGCACATAACACGCTTTCTTTTTCATCATCATCTCAATCAGCTGATTTTTTTGTACTTCTGTTTTCTAATTATCTGTCTTTACTTCACATGTCTCTTTGTTTTTTGTTTCCATTGGTGGTTTCACACAGCGTCCCTGCACCGTGTCTCATAGCTGCTCTACAGCTTGAACGACGGGGAGATCTTCCCGGCACGTCTTCAGCCGTTCTCTACTGTCATGACCCAAATAGAGTCTTCCGTCTGATCTTCACTGCTTTGATCCATTTTTAATACCACCAATATCTCACAAGCATTAACATCTCTATGAGCGCTTCTCTCCCTGAAGAGGCCCGAAGAGCTGCTGTCTCTGCAATGCCCCGCCACAAACACACCACCGTGTCTTATCTGGGTGTGTGTGTGATGTATTCTTTCTGTCTACATAGTGAGCAGATGAAACCCTCTGCATGGTGACTGAGTGATGACGGCGATGAAGAAGAGAGAGAGGAAGAAAGGGTAATGACAGAATGGTGCATGCAGAAACGTTAAAGTAACACTGCTGGTTTCTAGACAGACGCCACCACATGTGAAAAGCCAAAGCAAGGACAGGAGCAGAACAGAATTGTCAGGGAGAGAAGCAGCTGGTGAGAGGTGGGGGTGTGCAGAAGAAGTCCCTCACAGCACAGTGGGGGTGTGGTGTACTTCGGTATACTTCAAGCACTTGTGACAAACAAAGCCTCGGTGCCCTCGTGTCAAATGCAAAATGTAGACAACCTCATGTAATATTGAAGGAGCTAATAATGTCCCGCTCTCATAGTTATGGTGTCAGCTATTCTTATCTGACATGCACTATTTTGGGGTACTTATGGTGATAACCCCAAACTCTAACAAAAGAGTGCAATATGAATGTGTACTATTTTACATTTTCAACAATTCATTACGGACACATTGATGGTTCTTGCATTATAAATCACGCATGTCTGTTGACTAGAGTTATATTTCAAGGTTTCAAAGAGTTCAAAGACACTCGAACGACCGGGATTTCACTCCTACCTAAAACCACCGTGGGCGGTCAAAATGACGGCCGGTTTTTAAACTCTATATTCTGTCAAGTTAAATACCCAACTGAGATTTTAACACATTACATATGTTAGTATGTCTGCGATGAAACTAACTGACACCAAAATTAACATTTTAACAACTTTAACAATATTTTTCAAACAATTTGAAATGGCCGCTGTCCAACGCCTGTAAATACTGTAGCGCCTCGGTGGTAGTCATGGTGCGTCTGTAACGGCGTCTGTAACCAGACATGTTGGACATAATCACACATCAAGTTTAGACTGTTTCTCTGCACTGGAGGACGCTAGTGTGTTTCTGGGACAGAGCAACGAACTGCACGAAGGAAATGATGCGACCAACACACGTCACAAATACTGACATGACGCACACCATCACGCACAAATTATAACTTTTTTTGTGCTATTGGTCTAAAAATCGTTTTAATGCAAATATATGCAGTCTCGGGAGAATTCGGGCAGCGGCAGGTCTGTATCTTTTATTAAACTTTGAAAATACGAAACGGTCACAATGACCGTGTTGGTCGTTCTAGTGTTAAGAAAGTAAAAGGGTGGCAGTAGTGTGGAAGGTGACTAATGAAGGATTCTAAGCGGTGATATAATGTCGTCACATAGCACATCATGTTATTCCTTGAACCAAGCATAGTCCTGTCAACACTGGTTGAAAATGTTAACTTCCCTCCATGTAGCACCCAATAATGTAATAATTTCCTGAGAATGTAATAACGCCTGATAATGTAATAAAATGTGCACTTAACTTGATCGAAAATGTAACAAAATCCAATAATGTAATAACTTGACCAATAATTTAACAAAATGTTCTGACTGATATTGTAATAACATTTTTAATAATAATGCATTTTATTTGTGGGCGCCTTTCAAAACACTAAAGGACACGTTACAGAACACATAAAAAAACCCAAACAAGCAGCACTGTATCAGACAGCGTAAAATCAAAACAAAGCAGGGTAGACAATAAAAAGTTAACACAACAGTTAAGTATAAAATCATCATCTGCACAAAACTCAGTGAAGAGTGGATCAGACTGAATTTGCCAGTTTGAAAAGGTACGTTTTGAGATGGGATCTGAAGGTTGAAAGAGAGTCAATGTTGCGAATTTGTTGTGGGAGAGAGGTCCATAGGTGAGGGGCAGAACGACTGAAGGCTCTAGACCCTAAGGTAGTCAAGCGATGGTGTAGTGAGTTGGAGAGCAGAAGAGGATCGGAGAGTGCGGGAGGGCATGTTGATATGAAGGAGTTTGGAAAGATATGAAGGAGCTAAGTTATTAAGGGCCTTAAAGGTGAGGAGCAGGATCTTGAAGTCAATACGGTATATAACGGGGAGCCAATGGAGTTGCTGAAGAACAGGAGTGATATGATCTATGGAAGGAGTTCTCGTAATGATACGGGCAGCTGAATTCTGGACCAACTGAAGCTTATGAAGACACTTGAGGGGAAGACCAAAGAGGATAGCATTACAGTAGTCAATACAGGATGTAACCAGGGTGTGAGTGAGTATGGTTGTGCTTTTAAGTGTAAAGTGATGTGGGCTTCAAAAGATAATGTGCTGTCCAGGATGATACCCAGGCTCTTAACCTGAGGCGATGGAGGAACTACAGAATTGTCAATAATAAGAGAAAAACTATCAGTTTTGGCCAAAGTAGATTTGGTGCCAACTAAAAGGACCTCATTTTTATCACTATTTAGTTTGAGGAGGTGGTATGAAAACCAGGATTTAATTTCTAGTAAGCAGTCAGAAAGGGAAGTGGGCGGAAGAGTGGAGGTAGGTTTGGTGGATAGATAAAGCTGACATGTCCTGTCATACTGATATGTTATGACACTTTAAGCATCAAAATCACATAGTACTTATGAGAATTGTTGCTCTGTCTGTTCCTCACCTAACTGCGTATAAAGGCAGGAATCTCTGTCTGTCTGTCTGAGTTAATTTCACGCATGTGTGACCATGCCCGCATGAGATGCATGCCTTCCTCAGGATCGGGCAAGCCACATCCATGCATGAGATGAGGAGATACACGTTTTGGATGGGCAATGCACTACATATGTATATTGTTAATTTAACATTTATTTAACCAGGAAAGTCCCACTGAGATAAAGAATATTATAATGAACAGCCAATCGTTATGGCCACTAGGTGGCGCTCTAATGGCGCTAAACCTCTTTAATACATCCATGAGTTAAACTGAAATACCCCCAGCACTAGCTACCTAGTAGCTACATTGAAGTTTGAAGTTACATTGAAGTTAGCTACATCAAAGCATTAGTGTTCTTTTCATTGAAGTTTTCTTTTCACTTGGCAAGGTATAGTATGAAATGTCACATCATCAATTCCTGCATATTTCTGTAGGATATCCGAAAGGTTGGATAGGGTATTCTTTGAGACAAACATATGTCACGCACTTTGTTGGAGGTGCAAACAAAGGTGCAAACAAACGTTCCTTGCATGGATTTATATGGCCTGCATTTCCTGAGGAGGCTGAGGAGCGCCCGTCTACCCCCCAAATTCTCACCAACTTCTACCACTGCACCATAGAGAGCATCCTGACCATCTGCATCTCAGTGTGGTATGGCAGCTGCACCTCAGTAGACCAGAAAGCTCTGCAGCGGATCGTCAAGGCGGCCCAGCACATCACCGGTACCCAGCTCCCAGCCATACAAGACATTTATCACAAACGCTGCCTTCGAAGGGATCTGAGCATCAGCAGAGATCCCACCCACCCCAACCATGGACTGTTCTCCCCCCTGCACTCTAGGAGGCGCTACAGGAGCCTCAGAGCCCGCACTACCAGGCTCAAAAACAGCTTCTTTCCACAAGCTGTTGCCCACCTGAACCTGGCTACCCACTGGATGTCTGTAGATATTTTTAAATATTTCGTACTCCAGCTCTCTTTTAACTTATTTTTAGCTTTGGTCTTCATGTGTGTGTATCTTATACTGTGTTTGCTGTGTTTGTCTGTGTCTGTCTTGGACTGATTGGTGAAGCCACAGCCCTCATTTCATTTTTAATATGTGCCTGCACATTATTTTTAATAACAATAAAATTGAATTGAATTGAAATGTCTGTGTGTTTGTCTCAAAGAATGAGGATAAAGTGGTAGCATTCAGGCTAGATTTTTTTATTGACTACATGCCATGTTAGGCTACATGCTAGTTGGAAGTTGATGCTAATGCTTGTTGGTGCTTAATTCTTATCACATTAGCCAAGGCTAGACTACTTCTTTAATAACTTAAGATTCTATAGTATATCAGAAAAGAGTTTGATAGGCCATGAGGATAAAGTGGTAGACTAGATTTTTTTTTATTGACCATGTATTACATGCTAATTAGAAGTTAATTAAGTTTTCACTTTACATTGAACAAATATGATAGTTTATGTCTGCATACAAAGCCAGCCTGTAAAAAGTTGTTTGGATAACACACTACCATACTGCTTTGAAAAGTTTGCATTACAACAAAGGAAAAGATGACATTGAACATTTATTTCACAGAATTGCCCAATGAGGCCATTTGGACTGATTTTGCTCCTGACCCTCTGGCCCATGTGCATGGGTTATGGTCATCGACCAATGGATGAGGAGAGCTACGATGTCGTTCTCAAATTGTTGAAAGGCGAGTTCAATGTCCCGGTTGCAAGGCAAACAAGAGTACAACGCAATGCTATAATCAGGTTTTGGAGGAACAGAGACCAGTTTTCCTTGGATGAAGATGGTCAGACTGTCCTTTTTAATGGGAAGATTGTTGTTCAGAAAGACTATCCCAACACTGGTGATGAAAGGCTTAGAGGAAACAAAAGGCTCTGGGCCAAGGAGACTCACGGTGCGGCTTAGGGAACACTACACAGGCATTAGCGAGGACAGGATTCCGGGTGCTCTAGATACATCCAGACAATACCAACACCTTCAGGCCAGATTTGTGAACAAGCCCATCCTGAAGCCAATCAGGGCTAAGAGCGTACAGACCAGACACCAGATTGATCTTGTGGATATGAATAAATGGAAAGTATGGTATGGCAAAGCCACATATAGAAAAATCCTAATGGTCCAAGATGTCTTCAGTAGATATATCTGACTTAAGCCACTGAAACAGAAATGCAGCAGTGAAATAGCCAAACACTTGTCTTAGATCTACAGTGAACATGGGCCTCCTAAAATAATAAAGCATGACCAAGGTAAAGAGTTCCATGGTGCTGTAAGGGAACTTATGCAGTCCCTCAAAGTGAAGATCATTCAAAGTGCCCCTTATCATCCACAGAGTCAGGGAAAAGTAGAGCACATGCATCGATCATTGCGTAAAAAGATATTGTATGACCTGCTAAACCTACAGCGAGAAGGAGTAAACTGGGCAAGTCATTTGCCAGCTTATGCCAAAGTACTGAATGAGGACCCAAAGAAGACACTGCACTGGGCTTCACCTTGTGAGGTCTACTATGGCAGAAAGAGTAACAATCTCATGCAACCTCTGGACTGTGATCTTACAAAGGTGGAAAGAGAGACCCATCCAGGTGATTTCAGTAGCACTTCACCTACCAAGAGACAATGACAATCATTTGACAGGAGAAGATCAATGATTAGGCAAAGTGCACGTCGAGCAAACGAGAAATGCACGAATAGACAAATCCTCAAAGCCTCAGGATCCACACCAGTGTCAATATACCATGTCGGTGAAGAGATTTTGGTAAAAGTAAAGGACACTAAGCATCATGTCACCAAGAAGTATGCAGTTATGCCTGCCACCATTGTCAAAAGAAATTTGAGGTTGCCCAAGTACAAGGTACAATATGAAACACAAAATGGCTCGAAGCAGAGATGGTTTTCAGTGGCTGACATCACAAGTATCACATGTGGGTTTTTTTTCGAAACCGTCAATGGTGTTGATAGAAGTGCTCAACTAATGAGGAGCGGAATATCAATACAGATGCAGTAAAAAAACGTTTTAATACATAGCAGTACAAGCCTGTTTCTGTGCGTCGTGCACTCATCATCTGCTAATGTGATTCAACCTACCTACCTACCTGAGGAATTTGATTCAACAAATATATGTATATAGGGAAATGTCTTTATGAATGTGCAATAAGGTGAGAAAATCACAGAAAGTTGAATTTGAAGTCCAGAAGAACTTATTCAGTGTTCTGTGGTATATGGAACTACTTCATCTTAGTCTGTAGCTCAGAGTTGGCATTAAAGGGTTGGCTGGGCCATGGAAGCTTTTCAGAGTTCAAACTGGGCCGCAGCATTCTTAAATGTGGGAATGGCTGTATTAGAAAAAATCCAGCAGAAGCAATGCATCCAGAGCCAGTGGAGATGGTTTCCATGTGGAGGACATAATAGACTGCAGCATTGAATTTCTGATTTCTGGCTATGTGAGTCTGTCATTAGTCATGCAAAGATTATCCAATCTTCATAAAAATCACTGGAGCAACACAAGCTATTTTAAACCACATTGTCAGAGCTGTGAACTTGTTGTATGTCTTCTGTGTAGTGAAACATGCCAATACTAATCATGACTTCAATGTCTTCAAGACTATCATACAGGCTTTTCATTTTTAAAACATAAAATCATAGCTTTCCTGCCTCCCATCACAACATAACCTTGGTCCCTCTGGCACATATTTCCTGCTAGACAGCCCTTACTACCAATTCCAATATGTGGCACTATTGGTAGAAAAAAATTATTGTGCAAGAACTCAGTATTTGACAAGTTTTCAAATAGATAGAGTGGCTTGACATTTTTCTTGTTATTCACTGAGCTGTAGTCCTGAACAACAACAGGGACCTGGTCAGAGAACACAGCAATGCATCCCAGACAAACCACGTTTCCTTTCATTAGTTTGAGCACAAGCTACTGGAAACGCTGTCCTTCATGCTGAGCAGAAGATGCAGTGTGTAAGTGCATGCTGCAGTAAATCCTCTAGTCGTGCAGGGTGCAGGGTGCAACGCTGCAGATCATAGCAGATTCTGCCTCCTTCCATCGTCTGCTGTTTACTGTTGAGAATGGTACACTACCCTCTTATAACACATTTTTTTAATTTGAAGAAGCCAATATCATACCTTTATCACGTTACTGGCCTAGAGCCCTCTCTCCCTCTTTCTGTTATTGGTCAGGGTGTGAGTGATAAATGTCTTTTTTGCTCTTACAAAGAAACTTTTCCACTGTTAGCTGGAGTGTGTACTCCTGGTACCACTGTTCATGTTGTTGGAGAGTTTATTCAGCAAGGTAGGGGAGGTTTTCTCCAAGCACATGTTCATTCTGGGGTTTGAGTATAAACAAACTGTAAAAGAAAAATGTCAACTGATGAATTTCATCCTGGGACAAGCAGAAATGGCCCTATATGTAAGCAGAAAGAGGAAGATGGACAACTCAGTAGACACTGATGTAAAGCTGCTGTTTACTAGGATGGTAAAGGCCAGGATGATGATCGACTTCAATTATTACAGAGAAATGAAAGATATTCAGCAATTCAGTGTTATCCGGGCTCATGGGGATGTGTTGTGTTGTCTGGGCTCATGGGGATGTGTTGTGTTGTCTGGGCTCATGGGGATGTGTTGTGTTGTCTGGGCTTATAGTGATGTGTTGTGCTGTCTGGGCTCATGGGGATGTGTTGCGTTGTCTGGGCTTATAGAGATGTGTTGTGTTGTCTGGGCTCATGGGGATGTGTTGTGTCGTCTGGGCTTATAGAGATGTGTTGTGTTGTCTGGGCTCATGGGGATGTGTTGTGTTGTCTGGGCTCATGGGGATGTGTTGTGTCGTTTGGGCTCATGGGGATTTGTTGTGTTGTCTGGGCTTATAGAGATGTGTTGTGTTGGCCGGAGCTTATAGAGATGTGTTGTGCTCAGTAAAAGACAACCAACCTGTTTTTTTCTGGAGAATTGGTGTGATTTACTTTTCATTTTTAAATATTTATTTGTTTGCTTGTGGTTTGAATGTGATTGTATTTAAAAAAAATAAAAGTTACTTTTTAAAAATCAAATCTCTGTGTGTCTCTGTGTCTCTCTGTTTGTCTCTGCCTCTGTCTCTCTCTCCCTCTCTCTGTGTGTCTCTGTGTGTTTCTGTCTCTCTCTCTGTGTCTCTGTCTCTCTCTCCCTCTTTCTACATCTCCTCTGTGTCTCTGTCTCTGTGTCTGTCTCTCTCTCTGTGTCTCTCCCTCTCTCTCCCTCTCTCTACATCTCCCTCTCTCTCTCTCCGTCTCCCTTTCTGTGTGTCTCTGTGTCTGTCTCTCTGTCTCTCTCCCTCTCCCTCTCTCTGTGTGTCTCTGTCTCTGTGTCTATCTCTGTCTCTCTGTCCCTCTCTCTCCGTCTCCCTCTCTCTGTGTGTCTCTGTCTCTCTCTCCCTCTCTCCGGACTATCGTTTGAGTTATAGTTTTTTGTGATGTGCATGTTTTACTTCTCATCTTTAGTGAGTGCCTAATTGCCCCGCAGTAGGCGTTTGGCTCCGGGGGGCACATGGTATTGCTGGTGGCACACAGCCTTGTCTCACCGGACACTGCTGCTACTGTGTTAGCATGCAGAATAACAAGCTAACTTCTATATAGTGTGCTCTCTGTAAACTCTTTAGAAGCAGAGTGAACGTTGGGATGATGTGAATGAGACGACATGAGACGACATTAACACTGTTTAACTTAATCATCTGCAACACCATCAGCACCTTCATCCATCACCGTGTTACAGCCCCGTTCACATGCTGGCAAAATAGCCCTGATGACACTTTCCCCATCACAGCAGCAAGGCTGGAGTCAAAGGGAATGAGCTGTAGTGTCCTGTCCCTGACCAATGGCAGCTACACTTCACCCATGCACAGTAATGCAATGACACACCTTCTATCAAAATACAAGGTGTGTCATTTTTGTTTTTTGTTTTTTGCTTTGTTCTCTGTTTCTGTATGTTTTTGGTGGTGTCCTTTTTGTAAATTTTGGATATGTGTTTTCATCTTTTGTGTTGCACTGCTGTGGGATGGGTGAAATGAAATTTAATTTCTTCTGTGTATGACTTCTTCTGTACATGATAGAAATGACAATAAATTCTTCCTGATTCCTGATTCTTGATGACTCCAATTAATCTTCCACCTACTGGTAGCTCTAAAGTTCTGCTACTACTGATCACTTCCACAAGATGATTAAATTTGGTGTGATAAATATCAGATCACTGTCTACCAAAGCCTTGCTAATAAATGATCTGATTCTTGAACATAGTTTCAATATGACTGGGTCGTGTGAAACATGGCTGAAACCAAATGTTTTCCTTCCCTTAAATGAAGCTTCCCCACCTGACTATACTTACGGACATGTAGCTCGAGCAAATAAACAAGGTGGGGGTGTTGCCTTAATATTACATGACATTACAGTCATTTAGCCGACGCTTTTATCCAAAGCAACTTACAATAAGTGCATTTAATGTAGGAAATCAGGAGTACTACTAGTCATCAGAGGTCATAAGTGCATCTAAACAAGCATCTAAGAGCAAAACCAGTGCTAAAGTAAAAGCGCAAGAAAGAGATTTTTTTTTTAAATGAGTGAATACAATAAGTGCTAAGAACAAGTAACAGGGTAGTAGTTCTTAAAGAGGTGAGTTTTCAACCTGTGCCGAAAGATGGGCAGCGACTCCGCTGTCCTGACATCAGTGGGGAGTTCATTCCACCACTGTGGGGCCAGGACAGAACAGAGCCGTGACCAGGTCGATCGGCAGCAAGGGCCTCTGAGCGATGGGGCAACCAGGTGTCCCGAGGCAGCAGAGCGAAGTGGTCGGGCGGGGTGTAGGGCTTGACAATGGCCTGGAGATAGGAAGGCGCTGTTCCTTTCACTGCCCTGTAGGCTAGCACCAGAGTCTTAAACTGGATGCGAGCAGCTACTGGGAACCAGTGTAGGGACATGAGGAAGGGAGTTGTGTGGGAGAACTTAGGGCGGTTGAACACCAGACGAGCTGCAGCTTTCTGAACAAGCTCCAGAAGTCTGATGGCCAACGCCGGGGCGCCAGCAAGGAGGAAGTTGCCGTAGTCCAGCTGGGAGATGACCAGAGCCTGGATTAGCACCTGTGCCATCTCGTCGGTGAGGAATGGGCGAATCCTCCTGATGTTATAGAGGAGAAATCTGCAGGAGCAAGTAACCGATGCAACGTTTTCAGCAAACGACAGTTGGTCGTCCAGGATCACACCCAGATTCCTCACAGTCCGAGTTGGCGTTGCCACGGTGTTGTCAATGGTGATGGCCAGGTCTCGGTGTGGGCAACCTTTCCCTGGGAGGAACATCAGCTCTGTCTTGTCCAGATTGAGCTTCAGGTGGTGTGTCGCCATCCACTCCGAGATGTCAGTCAAGCATGCAGCAATGCGTGTCTCTACTTGTGTGTCAGAGGGAGGAAAGGACAAGATCAGCTGGGTGTCATCAGCATAAAAATGGTAAGAGAAGTCATGCGAGCGAATAACAGAATCCAGGGATGTTGTGTACAGGGAGAAAAGGAGAGGACCCAGAACCAAACCCTGTGGAACGCTTGAACTCAGTCTGCGAGGCTCCAACACAGATCCTCTCCATGTCACCTGGTAGGAGCGACCAGTCAGTTAGGTTGCAAACATTGAGAGTGCAGAGCCTGTGACACCCAGCCCTTGAGGGTAGAGAGGAGGAACTGGTGGTTCACTGTGTCGAACGCAGCTGACAGGTCCAGGAGTATCAGGACAGAGGAGAGAGAGTTTGCTCTCGCAGAGTGCAGCGATTCTGTCACTGCAAGGAAAGCCGTCTCTGTCGAGTGACCCACCCTGAACCCAGACTGGTTGGGGTCCAGGAGGTTGTTCTGGTGGAGGTACAAAGAAAGTTGTTTAAAGACAGCACGTTCGAAAGTTTTGGATAGAAAGGGTAGAAGGGAAACTGGTCTGTAGTTTTTGACATCAGAGGGGTTAAGTGATGGTTTCTTGAGAAGGGAGATGACTCTAGCAGTCTTGAATGCAGATGGAAAGCATCCTGCCTGGAGGGAGGTGTTGATGAGGTGGGTTAGATAGGGAAGGAGTTCAGGTGCTATAGACTGAAGAAGAGGGGAGGGGACCGGGCCAAGGGAGCATGTGGTGGGGCGACTGGATGTGATGAGGTTTAGAACCTCGTCGGGGGAGAGGGGAGTGAGGTGGGATAGGGTGGGACGTGGAGAGGTGAGGGATGGTGCAGAGGGTGGGATAGTGCAAGCAGCACTAACCGGGTGGTGAGAAAAGGAGGATCTCATGTCATTTACCTTCTTGCCAAAGAAGTTAGCGAAGTCATCAGGGAGAAGGGAGGAAGTAGGAGGAGGAGGTGGGGGTTGAAGAAGTGTAGAGAATGTTTCAAAGAGTTTCTTAGGATTAGAGGCAGAGGATAGGATTTTAGAGCGATAGAAGGCAGCCTTAACAGCAGAAAGGGAGGAGGAGAAAGTGGAAAGAAGAGACTGGAAGTTGAGAAGGTCCTCTGGGAGTTTGCCTTTTCTCCATTTGCGCTCTGCCACTCTCAGGCTCCGTCTGTCAGTACATACTGAGTCGGTCAGCCAAGGGGCAGGTGCAGTTGGGCGTGCAGGCCTGGAGGTGAGGGGACAGAGATTGTCCAGAGAAGAGGAGAGGGTAGAGAGAAGAAGATCAGTAGCAGTGTCAGAGGGTAGGAGAGAGAAAGATTCAGGTGTAGGGAGGATAGAGGTAACAGAGTAAGAAAGATCAGTGGTGGAGAGAGAGCGGAGGTGTCTACGGGGTGGAAACCATGTGGGTAGGGGGAGGGACTGAGGGGGGTGAAGAGAGGGAGAGAGAGTAGGACATGAAATAGTGGTCAGAGAGCTGGAGGGGAGTAACAGAGAGATTGGAAATAGGACAGTGTCTTGTAAAGATAAGGTCCAGCTGGTTGCCAGCCTTGTGGGTAGGAGGAGAGGGTGAGAGGTGAAGGTCAAAGGAGGAGAGGAAAGAGAGAAGAGGATCTAGCTTGTTAGTGTGGATGTTGAAGTCACCGAGAAGGAAAAGTGCAGAGCCATCAACAGGGAAGTGCGAGACAAGTGTGTCAAGCTCCTCCAGAAACTCACCAAGGGGGCCTGGTGGGCGGTACACAACCATGATGGTGAGTTTGACTGGATAAGAGACAGTAACAGCATGAAATTCAAAAGAGGGTGGAGAAAATTGTGGAATGGAAACAAGAGAGTATTTCCATTTCAGGGGGATTGGCAGGCCAGTACCACCACGCCGCCTCCCAGTTCTGGGAGTGTGAGAAAAAGAGTACACATCTGACAGAGCTGCGGGTGTGGTAGTGTTTTCTGGCATGATCCAGGTCTCAGGTAGAGCAAGAAAGTTGAGGGAGAGCAAGGATGTGTAGCCTGAGATAAACTCAGCTTTCGGCATCGCAGACTGGAGATTGCAGAGCCCTCCCGTCACCACTTGCTCAACGTGAGTGGAGAGAGTGGGATAGATGAGATTGGTAGGGTCGCAGCACCTAGGAGTGACCCAATGTCTATGCCAGCCCCAGGAAGAGGAAAGGACAGGAATGCGAAGGAAACACATAGTCTATACTAGGTACAAAAAATACAGATGACTGACCGGATCTAAAAAGAGCAGTCCGTGCTTGACGAAGTCTTGGCTTGAAAAAGTCGTGCTTGCGTTTGTTTACTCTAGCCTTCGTTCAATCTAGGCTTGTTTGCCTGAGGCTTGGCAGTAGCAGCAGGGATTTAAAGAACACTGATTGCTAATTGTCTGCCATGAGTGCAGGCCATACCCCGGCCACTTAACACCCAATTGGCCAAAGAGGTACACTGAAAAGAGGCCTATTGCCCAGAAACTGTTCACTTATGTAAAACGCTATCAAACCTCACATAATACTATTAAAACTGCAAACAGCAAGTTACCAAGGAATATATTTATAAGCTAAAAGGATAACTAAGTCAAAACAGCTAGGCAACAAGAAATATTTAAGGGCACACTTGGTGAAAAACAGCTACAGCTAGAATAAGTAAATAAGACAAGTAAGTAAATAGAAGAAGACAGCTACAGCTAGAATAAGATCCCACTAGGAACCAGCAGCAGATGTATAGACAAAAGGACTAATACTCAAGCAGCTGGAATAACACTAGTAGCAACTTGTTAAGCAAGAAAGATGATACTTACTCTATTCTAGATGAACCAGCAATTCAGAATCCCTCCAGAAGTTAAAATGCACACTCTATATAATATATTAGTCTATTTTCAATCTGACTTCAAGACTGGAATTGAGATTCCAGTCTTTTGAGGCTCTTGTTCTTGGTCCATCTCCCTCAGCCATGAATAATAATAATAATAATAAACTTTATTTGTATAGCACTTTTCATACATAAAATGCAGCTCAAAGTGCTTTACATTAAAAACAAGGGAAACAATACAACTCAACAATACAGATAAAATCAGTTAAAAGTAATAAAACACAGACCTAGGCAAAAAACATAAAACACGGCAAGAAATTAAACCACAGTGACAGTACAAGATAAAAAATAAGAGTAAAAGAAATAAAATGGAATTAATTAAAAGCAAGAGCACAAAAATGGGTCTTGAGCCTATTCTTAAAACTATCTATGGACTTTGCTTCTCTTCTTTGTTGGGAGAGTCTATTCCAAGCCGTCGGTGCATAAAAACAAAATGCTGCTTTGCCATACTTTTTGTAGTTCATTCTAGGGACATTGAGCAGGCCAGCACCAGAGGATCTAAGAGAGTGGCTCGGAACATCATCAGATAAGCAGTCGGATAGGTATGAGGGTGCTAAACCATGTAGATCTTTAAACACAAGTAAAAGAATTTTAAAATCAATCCTCAATGCTACAGGAAGTCAGTGTAAAGATGGTAAAACTGGGGTCATGTGATCCTTCATCCTAGTTTTTGTTACGACCCTTGCTGCCGCGTTCTGTACTAGTTGCAGCCTTTTAGGTAAACCAGTAAGAAGTGCATTGCAATAGTCTAGACGCGAAGAGATAAAAGCATGTGTCACCTTTTTGGCGTCTTCCAGGCAGAGGTAGGGTCTAATTCTAGCAATATTTTTTAGGTGAAAAAGGCACCCTTTGTAACATTGTTGATATGTGATTTAAAATCAAACTCAGAGTCAATGATGACACCCAGGTTTCTTTTACTACAGTCTTATTCTGTACAGCCAGACTTCCCATTCTACTTGATATCATTTCTCTCTGTGCATTAGTGCCTGTAATGAGAATTTCTGTCTTGTCTTCATCATTTTGAGAAAGGTGTCACTCATCCATTCTTTAATACTAGACAGACAATTCGTCGAAGGATTGAAAGCATTGGGGTCATCTGGTGCTACAGATAAATATGACTGAGTATCATCAGCATAAAAATGGAAATTCACTCCATGATCACAGATAATTTTCCCAAGCGGCAGCATGTACAGGCAGAACAATAGACTCGGCTCAGTCCAGATTGTGATACTCTATCGGCCTCCTGGCTCTTACTCACTATTTCTTGAGGAATTTGTCTCAGGCCTTGTTACTCACTCTGATGAGATTCTAATTCTAGGTGATTTCAATATCCATCTGAATAAGGCTGCTGATCCTCTAAGTAAAGTCTTTCTGGCACTAGTTGATACTTTTGGGTTCGCTCAGTTTGTTCAAGAGTCGACTCATTGCAGTGGTAACACCCTTGATTTGGTTTTATCTAAAGGGATAGCTGTTTCTGATCTGAATGTCTTACCAACCACATCTGCTGAGTCTGATCATTTTCTCATCAAATGTGAAGCATTATTGGCCTGTCCAGTTAATGTCAGCACAGATGAAATTGCCACTCACCACACTGGTCCCTCCACATTTGGCCAGCAGCTGCCTGAAGTCTTGGCTCCTTTCACTGTGGTAACTGACTCTGTTGAAAATTTCACTAGTGACTTAAATGTGGCCCTCTCTAGTCACCTCGATTCAGTTGCACCTCTCACTACCAGAGCTAGATGACTAAAGAGGCCTACATCCTGGTTTAATGATGAGACACGTGCTCTTAAGCAGGCCTGCAGGAGACTGGAACGTAAATGGTGAAAATCAAAATTGGAAGATTTTTACCTATGGTGGCATGAGTGTTAATTGAAATACAAACGTGCTTTATCTGCTGCAAAAGCAGCGTATCTCTCTCGCTTAATCAATATTAATAAACATAACCCCAGATTTCTCTTTGACACTGTATCTAAACTTACTAAAAAGAAGCCGTCTATCCATGTTTGATCGGAATACAAGGTGCTTCTGCTGACTTATAAAATCCTAAATGGGCTTGCCCCATCATACCTGTCTGATCTCCTTGACTCAAGTCAAGTCCGCCTACAGGTGTCCTGGTGCGGCCAAAACAACTTGGAGCTCAACACTCTAAAGGCAGTTGAGATGTGTGTGGACTTCAGAAAGTACCCAGCCCCACCCACCCCATCACCCTGTGTGGCTCCCCGGTCAACACTAGGGAACCCTTCATCGTCCTGGGCACCATCATCACCTAGGACCTCAAGTAGGAGCTGAACATCTGCTCCTTCACCAAGAAAGCACAGCAGAGGATGTGCTTCCTGTGGCAGCTAAAAAAGTTCAATTTGCCAAAGCCAATGATGGTGCACTTTCATACTGCCATCATTGAATCCATCCTCAACTCCTCGATCACTATCTGGTACACTGCTGCCACTGCCAAGGACAAGGGCAGACTGCAGCGTATCATTCACTCTGCTTAGAGGGTGACTGGCTGCAACTGGTTGTCCCTTCATGACCTGTATGCCTCCAGGACATTGAGACAAGCAGGAAAGATCATGGGTGACCCTTCCTATCCAAGCCAAGGTCTCTTCAAAACACTCCCCTCTGGCAAGAGATTAAGGTCAATAAAAATCTCACACCACAAGAACAGCTTCTTCCCTACAGCAGTAGGCCTTTCTAACGAGCCCCCAGACACCCACAGATCCTGACAGTGCTGCCCTCCCACCTCTTTATCTTCTCTACTGTGCTCTCTGTATATGGACACCTTGCACAAAACCTGCAGTACCTTGTAAATGTCTGTTATTCTGTAGATAACTTCTTAAAATTCTTATTTAACTTTTGGTAATACAGCTCCTGCCACCCAGTGCCGGGCATCAGGGGCGGCCACGTGGTCTCTCGTGCTTCAACTCTGAACTGCTGGTGACTGCATCTTATTGCACCTTACTTTTATTTTCACTTCTATTTATTTATCTTGTATATATATTATTCATTATCTTTTATCTTTTCTTTTTACTGTTAATCTTTCCCTTCCTCACCCACTGGAGAGCAGAGACAGAGCTTTACTTCCTCACCCACTGGAGAGCAGAGGCACAGCTTTACTTTCTCACACACTGGAGAGTAGAGACACAGCTTTATTTCCTCACACACTGGAGAGCAGAGACAGATATTTACTTCCTCACCCACAGGAAAGTAGAGACAGCTTTACTTCCTCACCCACTGGAGGTTAAAAACACAGCTTTACTTTCTCACACACTGGAGAGTAGAGACACAGCTTTACTTCCTCACCCACTGTGGAGTAGAGACAGAACTTTACTTCCTCACACACTGGAGAGTAGAGACACAGCTTTATTTCCTCACACACTGGAGAGCAGAGACAGATATTTACTTCCTCACCCACAGGAAAGTAGAGGCAGATTTACTTCCTCACACACTGGAGAGTAGAGACACAGCTTTATTTCCTCACACACTGGAGAGCAGAGACAGATATTTACTTCCTCACCCACAGGAAAGTAGAGACAGCTTTACTTCCTCACACACTGGAGAGTGGGACACAGCTTTACTTCCTCACACACTGGAGATTAGAGACACAGCTTTACTTCCTCACACACTGGAGAGTAAAGACAGGTATTTACTTCCTCACCCACAGGAAAGTAGAGACACAGCTTTACTTTCTCACCCACTGGAGAGTAGAGGCACAGCTTTACTTTCTCACCCACTGGAGAGTAGAGACAGAGCTTTACTTCCTCACACACTGGAGAGCAGAGGCACAGCTTTACTTTCTCACCCACTGGAGAGTAGAGACACAGCTTTACTTCCTCACACACTGGAGAGTAGAGACAGATATTTAGTAGAGACAGAACTTTACTTCCTCACCCACTGTGGAGTAGAGACAGAACTTTACTTCCTCACCCGCTGTGGAGTAGAGACACAGCTTTACTTCCTCACACACTGGAGAGTAGAGACAGGTATTTACTTCCTCACCCACAGGAAAGTAGAGACACAGCTTTACTTCCTCACCCACTGGAGAGCAGAGGCACGGCTTTACTTCCTCACACACTGGAGAGCAGAGGCACAGCTTTACTTTCTCACCCACTGGAGAGTAGAGACAGAGCTTTACTTCCTCACACACGAGAGCAGAGGCACAGCTTTACTTTCTCACCCACTGGAGAGTAGAGACACAGCTTTACTTCCTCACACACTGGAGAGCAGAGACAGATATTTACTTCCTCACCCACAGCAAAGTAGAGACACAGCTTTACTTCCTCACCCACTGGAGAGCAGAGACACAGTTTTACTTCCTCACCCACTGGAGAGTAGAGACACAGCTTTACTTCCTCACCCACTGGAGAGTAGAGACAGATATTTACTTCCTCACCCACTGGAGAGTAGAGACCGGTATTTACTTCCTCACCCACAGCAAAGTAGAGACACAGCTTTACTTCCTCACCCACTGGAGAGCAGAGACACAGCTTTACTTCCTCACCCACTGGAGAGTAGAGACACAGCTTTACTTCCTCACCCACTGGAGAGTAGAGACACAGCTTTACTTCCTCACCCACTGGAGAGCAAAGACACAGCTTTACTTCCTCACCCACTGGAGAGTAAAGACAGATATTTACTTCCTCACCCACAAGAAAGTAGAGACAGAGCTTTACTTCCTCAAACACTGGAGAGTAGAGACGCAGCTTTTCTTCCCCACCCACAGGAAAGTAGAGACAGAGTTTTACTTCCTCAAACACTGGAGAGTAGAAACACAGCTTTACTTCCTCACCCACTGGAGAGCAGAGGCACAGCTTTACTTTTTCACCCACTGGAGAGTAGAGACACAGCTTTACTTCCTCACACACTGGAGAGTAGAGACAGATATTTAGTAGAGACAGAGCTTTACTTCTTCAAACACTGGAGAGTAGACACACAGCTTTACTTCCTCACACACTGGAGAGCAGAGACAGAGCTTTACTTCCTCACACACTGGAGAGTAGAGACAGATATTTACTTCCTCACCCACAGGAAAGTAGAGACAGCTTTACTTCCTCACACACTGGAGAGTAGAGACACAGCTTTACTTCCTCACACACTGGAGAGTAGAGACACAGCTTTACTTTCTCACCCACTGGAGAGTAGAGACACAGCTTTATTTCCTCACACACTGGAGAGTAGAGACAGATATTTACTTCCTCACCCACAGGAAAGTAGAGACAGAGCTTTACTTCCTCACCCACTGGAGAGTAGAGACACAGCTTTACTTCCTCACCCACAGGAAAGTAGAGACAGAGCTTTACTTCCTCACCCACTGGAGAGTAGAGACAGATATTTACTTCCTCACCCACTGGAGAGTAGAGACAGGTATTTACTTCCTCACCCACAGGAAAGTAGAGAGACAGCATTACTTCCTCACCCAATGGGGAGTAGAGACACAGCTTTACTTCCTCACAGGGTGATCACACCACACTTTACACACTTTATTTTTGTATGTATACATGGTTTAATTCTTTTATCAGTATTGGTGTTGTTCGTGATATTCATGTGTTCAGTTTCATTGTTCTGTTTTATAATACATAATAATATTATTATTATATTGTGTATATTATTATGAGTGTGAAATGCCTGGGATGAGAGTCAGCACCTCCAAGTCCGAGGCCATGGTTCTCTACCAGAAACTCTGGGTTGGGGATGAGTTGTTGTCTCAAGTGAAGGAGTTCAAGCTCCCTCACTCGTGAACAAGACCCCAAGTCTTGTTCACGAGTGAGGGTAGGATGGAGCGGGAGATTGACAGGTGGATTGGTACAGCATCAGCAGTAATGTGGACATTGTACTGGACCGTTGTGGTGAAGAGGGAGCTGAGCCAGAAGGCAAAGCTCTCAATTTACCAGTCAGTCTTGGTTCCAATCCTCACCTATGGTCACGAGCTTTGGGTAGTGACTGAAAGGGTGAGATCACAGATACAAGTGGCTGAAATGAGTTTCCTCTGTAGGGTGTCTGGGCTCAGCCTTAGAGATAGGGTGAGGAGCTCGGACATCCGGAGGGAGCTCGGAGTAGAGCTGCTGCTCCTTCACGTCGAAAGGAACCAGTTGAGGTGGCTCAGGCATCTGATCAGGATGCCTCCTGGTCGCCTTCCTTTGGAGGTTTACCGGGCAGGACCAACTGGGAGGAGACCCCGAGGTAGACCCAGAACTCACTGGAGGGACTACATGTCCAATCTGGCCTGGGAACACCTTGGGATCCCCCAGGAGGAGCTGGAGGGTGCTGCTGGGGAGAGGGACGTCTGGAGTGCCCTACTTAGCTTGCTGCCACCGCAACCCGACCCCGGAGAAGTGGCTGATGATGAGATGAGACGAGACGAGACGAGATGCTCTATAATACAACAATTCCCAAAGATGTGTGTGTGTGTGTGTGTGTGTGCGTGTGTGTGCATGTGTGTGTGTGTGTATATATATGTGTGTGCGTGTGTGCGTGTGTGTGTGCGTGTATATGTGTGTGTGTGTGCGTGTGTGTTTTTGTGCGTGTGTGTGTATGTGTGTATATGTGTGCGCGTGTGTGTGCGTGTGCATGTGTGTATATGTGCGTGTGTGCGTGTGCATGTGTGTATATGTGTGTGTGTGCGTGCGTGCATGTGCATGTGTGTGTGTGCATGTGTGTGTGTGTGGTTTACAACAATGTAAATTCATCTCATTCGGACCTTTCCTCTGTTAAAACAACAATAGTGGCCACATGCATGTGCTCCATAGCTTCCGCTGGGCCGCTGGAGGTGTGACGTGGTTGTATGTGGGCCACTGGAGGTGTGACGTGGTTGTATGTGGGCCACTGGAGGTGTGACATGGTTGTATGTGTTCGTATACGTGTGAATTAATCACACATGCATGTTATGAAACTGCCTGCCTCTCTGCGGCGGCAGGGTTCTCCGGCACACATGGTCAGTGAAGGAGCATCAGCCATGTTACTCAAAACAAAGATAAAACCGCAGAGATGGGAACAACTAAAAGAAGACGTCCGAGATAAACGTGTTGGCAGGAGGCAGCTGAAGGTCCATGTCCCTGTAGCATTCATGCAGGTCTTGGTTTCTGGTGCAGCCACGTTTTAACCCCTCTCAAGCTAATTACACTTAATTACACTTAATTACACTTAGTCCAGACTGCTGCACCACATTTATCTAACACATTTCATGTTTTTATTTAAATATTGTTAATTGCCCGTTTTTATTATTCATGAACAAATGTATTTATAAATGCTTTGGTGGTTTAGATGGGCATTTTGATCATGCCCATACAGCACACCGAACTTGGAAAAAGACATTTGGTGCTGTAAAGCTGTAAAGCTCCCTGAGGTTAGAGTGTCCTTTGTGATATTGGGCTATACAAAGAGAACTGACTTGACCTGACTTGCAGGTGGGTGGTGGGATTTGCTAACATGGTATGGGAAGACTCGCAGAAAGAGAGACTAAAAGCACAAGACTGAGAAGAGGAGTGGCAGAACGAGTGATGCAGTAGGAACAATACAATGCTGGGTGGGGGCTTGCTCGCTGTGTCTCAGGCCAGTGGACTGTGACACTTCATGCAGTGTGTGGAGCTGCTGTGGTGGTAGAGAGAGGCTCGCCATGGCAACAAGCGAGGGAATAAGAAAAGGGACTGGTTGGCCCTGACATGGGGAGTTGTGGACTGATGGACCTGAAGGGTTGTACAGATGATAATCCCAGGTCCAGTCAGCCATCTGTTAACTGGCAATGACCTGGTCACATTGGCCTCATGATAGGGGAACCATGGTGAAGACCACGGTGAAGACTATGGTGAAGACCACGGTGAGAAGTGCAGAAGCAGTCATCAGCTGAGTTCTGAGCTGCTGTGGAAGCTGCTGGAGAGCCTCTAGCATTGGCACATTGCAAAAGTGGCTGTAATGTGGCATGCTGTCAGTACACTGCCGTTGTTAAGGTGAGTGTGTAATGGACACATGGAGGTCCAAGGTGGCGGAGAACGCTAGTAGACTAATAAGAGGATAGAGAGCATTGTGAGGGGCAGGAACCATATCAGCTCCACATGGCAGGCAAACATGCTATTTAAGGAGTCTGGGATACAAGGAATTGTAATTTCAATATCTGCCGGTGGAAACGTCACAGTAACATCTTGCTGTGTATGGACCAGTAATCATTCCAGGCCTTAAAATGGGCAAAACAACCATGTGACTAATTTTTCCAATAAAATACAATGATTCAGTATGCATGCTCAGCAATACATGTTCATTACCTACTATGGTCTTCTTAACAGAATATATGCTCTTCTTTTCTTTCTTCAAGGCCTCCTCGTTAGCGAGGGTTGCCAGCACCATCAGCATGGCACGCTTGCTAAACAAGTCCCCTCCGGTTCTCTCTGTCCTGAGCTGATCTTGTTGCCTCTGATATTTTCAGACTAAGCCATTCTTTGACGTCATCATGATACTGCCTTTTTGGTCGGCCTCTCTTGCGCTTTGCCAGTGTAGTTCCCAAAATCGCTGTCTTCGTTAATTTGCTTCCACCTGGATGACAGGTGTGCCCAAAGAATGATAGCTTTCTTTTCATTATGTGTGTCATTAGTCCTCTTTTTGTTCCTAATTCATTAAGGATGCTCGAATTTGTTCGTTTCTCTGTCCAACTTATTCGAACCATCCTACGATAAAGCCACATCTCTGCAGCCTGCATCCTATTTACCATCGCTTTCTTCAATGTCCAACTTTCAGCTCCGGATGACAACACTGGCCAGACGAGTGCTTTAAGCAGACTGACTTTCACTTCTTTTCTTATTCCCCCATCTTTCCATATTGGTACCATCTCCATCATTCTTTTCTGTGCTAGGGTAATTCTGATTTTTATGTCATTTGTACAATCACCGTCATTTTCCTTAACTGAACCCAAGTATTTGAAGATCTTTTCTACATCTGGCCCATCTACTGAGATTGCAATATCTAATTCACCCACTTTCATGCACTTCTGCAGAAACTCTTCTACAGAGTCTTATTAAAGGAACCAATGCACTTTTGCAACTAGCGGCTCTACAGAGGAGCGGCTCCCGCTACTGTTAGTATCATGTATTATCCCAACATGTGCACGAGGAAACACATGATAATTTGTCTGACAGTAACAGAAAAAGTGTCTTTACAGAGAAAAAGTGTATTTTCTTCAAAGACTTAATGTCGTCAGTCAAACGAAAGATGAATGAGATTTTGTGTTTGTTACACTTGGTTACATGTGTAACAATGTAATGCAATGTGTAACAATGTAATGTGCAACAATGTAGTGTGTAACAATGTAGTGTGTAACAATGTAATGTGTAACAATGTAAGTAATATGTAACAATGTAATGTGCAACAATGTAGTGTGTAACAATGTAATGCGCAACAATGTAATGTAATGTACAACAATCTAGTGTATAACAATTGAATGTGTAATGATGTAATGTGCAACAATGTAATGTGTAACAATGTCATGTAATGTGTAACAATGGAATGTGTAACAATGGAATGGAATGTAAAACAATGTAACATGTAACAATGTAATGTAATGTGTAACAATATAATGTGTAACAATTAATGTAATGTGTAACAATATAATGTGTAACAATGTAATGTGTAACAAGGTAATGTAATGCGTAACAGTGTAACAATGCAATGTAATGTGTAACAATGTAATGTCTAACAATGTAATGTAATGTGTAAAAAGGTAATGTGTAACAATGTAATGTAATGTGTAACAATGTAACGTGTAACAATGTAATGTGCCAATCCAAGAAGAAAAACAACAGAAGAACATTTACCAGTAGTAAATAATGCCGCTTTCAAAACATTACAAAATAAGGCTTTTCAACTGCTCTATTAGGTAGGCAGTGTATGGAAGATGTTTATTAGGCTTCAATGACACACACACACACACACACACAATACATTTTCGTGAGAGATTCTGAACCCAGTGTGTTCAGAAAGGAAAACTACATTGGGCACCTTTTAAGCTCCATTAAATACTTGTTATGTACTTTGCGTCAAAATACTGTTGTTCTTTATCAATAACTTCTATTTGGCTCTCGGAAAATATAATTACTATTCTACACAGTGATTTAATCACTGCATGTTACATCAACAAAAACACATAGGTCGAACAGGAACACACACACACACACACACACAGGCAGATCACCGCAATCAAGGGCACCACAATTTTCTAGCAACATTTGTAATATGAAGGGGTTCACGTTAGTTCACAATCACAATCATGTTTATTGGCCATGTGGGTTTGCACATACATGGAATGTGACTGTGGTTTGATGGCTCTCTCAGTGTACTTCACATAGAATAACAACACTACAACACAACAATCTTCACATATATACACAAGGACTGACTTATACAGGTGAAATAAGAGGTGATAATTGATTAATTCATTAATTAAGTTCCCTTAACAACCCTCTTGGGGAAATTCAGTTGCTGCAAATGAACCCTAGCTGTGATGTGTGTAGCTAGGAGCAGTGGGCTGCCGCCTTCATGCTGCACCCGGGGACCAACTCCACTTCTTTTCCCGTTGCCTTGCTCATGGGCACCACAAACAGGAGTATTAACCCTAACATGCATGCTTCTTCTGATGGTGGGGGAAACCGGAGCACCCGGAGGAAACCCACGCAGACATGGGGAGAACAAGCAAACTCCACACAGAGGACGACCCGGGATGACCCCCAAGGTTGGACAACCCTGGGGTTCGAACCCAGGACATTCTTGCTGTGAGGCAACAGCACCACCCACTGGGCCACCTTGCTGCCCAACTTGGGATTCTTGAGTTATTACAGAACTTTCATATAAGATTTCTCAAGACTTGTGAAACCTCTGTATGAACTGCGTCAGTCCAAGGAAGACAAGACACCAGTGCAAAGGAAACCAAGACCTGCTTCTTTTCACCTGCCAGCTCCAGGTGTCTCTGGGGGAACGTAGCATGTGTAGAGGGCCACGCTATCTCCCCCAGATCCACCCACAGCTGTACAAGTGCCCCAATCCCTTATAGGAGTCACTAGTTCCAATGTGAAGACCGAATACCCTTCCAGCCCCCCTCCCAGGAATGCTGCCATTGCCCTCCCTGAAATGTCCGGTTGAGCCAGAGGCAACGCACGCAGGGTTTGAATGAAGTTCCCTGTGGAAGCGAGGCTGCTTTTCACCTGTGAAG
Source organism: Lampris incognitus (assembly GCF_029633865.1). NCBI lineage: Eukaryota > Metazoa > Chordata > Actinopteri > Lampriformes > Lampridae > Lampris > Lampris incognitus. Next base: position 53,525,313 of record NC_079212.1, on the reverse strand, counting down.
CATAAATCAGCACACAGCAGCTCAGGGGGAAATATGCACGTTGTTGACTAACTTCCAACTTTTGACGAGAATTTGTATGTGCATAGGTACATGAAAAGTTGCTCTTAAGGAGTGGCCAATATTGTCGTGAAGTTTCACTCTGGTCTTCTCCATGTTCATCCCTTCACACTCAACAGTTGAAACAACAGTCGAACAGTTTGTGTTGTCAACTTGTGTGCCTTCCAGCAAAGGGGTAGGAGGTGAGGAGTAGGGGCTTGAGGAGGAGAGGAGGGTGGAACAGTTTAATGAGCTAATACAGGATATTGATGGGTCATCCATATCCTTGAATATATCAATATCCTCTATCAGTTGGTTTGGTGACACATGAGGGTCTAATGTGTCACCAAACCAACAGCTGGTCTCATCCATTATTCACCAGCGTCACCGTCTGATAAACAAGATGAAGGGAGATGAATGATGAGGAACAAAAAAGTCCTGCCAGTGTTGCCAGAGGCACTTGCTTGAACAGAAGCCATCAGCGCCACAGGCACCCTGAGGTGCATGATAACTAATGGAGTGAACAACCATCATCCTTCGACCAACACAGAGGAAGTCCTCTCCAGCTTCAGACAGCCCTGTCTCGGCGATGCGCCGCTGTTCCAGTGGGCTACACAGCTTAGAGCATGCCAGACCAGCATCAGCACCACAGAGAGAGGGAGCATCCTCTAGAAGCAGCACTGTGGTTATAAACGTGTGTCTCACGGCCCTCATAACATCCCATCAGTCACACAGTGCGTGTCATGTGTAACACGACAACACGGGCCACACCTCCACTGCGTAATGAAGACCATGTGACCTGCAGCACAGGGGAGGCAGCTCACAACACCGCCAGCATGGATGCAGAGTGTGTGGATGCTACAGTAAGCAGCACAAGTCATATGAAATTCATACTCCACAATGTCTGCATAGCAGCACAGACAATGTGTTGCCTTGTTGCCATGGCAACACAACATATGCAGAGAGCGTTGCATGGTTTTGAAACTGTATTAAAAGGTAAAGGCAGCACTGAAATTAATCACCGAGCCTGGTGCAACTCAGAAGAACTTCACATCCTCGAGACAGGGAGAGCAAGACCCCGTTTGCTTGTAATTAAAACGTGTCTTCATTAAAAATGTTGGAAATTCACTGACTTCCGGGACAGAAGGCCTTCTTCACCGTCACCCATGTAGACATACAGGGACTGAACATGACAACTTGTGGTTTAAAAGACTTGATAAAGAAACGATGCAGAGAAAGTGGACTAAAACAAATGAAGAAAGATTAACAGAGAACAAGAGCAAAGGAAAACGAGAGAAAAACGGAAAACTTTTACAATTCACCATTTACATTAGTGCTGTCGAACACTTTGGCCCTTCTGTCGCTGTATTTGTGATGCTGATGAACACAACACATCTTCCTAGTCACTTGACTCTTGTCATCATGCACACTAACACGATTCATCACTGACTCCTTCACTTCTGTCAACACAGAGGTGGGGGGGGTGATGTCAACATGGGGGGGTGATGTCAACACAGAGGTGGGGGGTGATGTCAACATGGGGGGGTGATGTCAACACAGAGGTGGGGGGGGATGATGTCAACACAGACGTGGGGTGATGAAGTCAACATGGGGGGGTTGACGTCAACATGGGGGGGTGATGTCAACACAGAGGTGGGGGGTGACGTCAACATGGGGGGGTGATGTCAACACAGAGATGGGGGGGTGATGTCAACATTGTGGGGATGATGTCAACACAGAGGTGGGGGGATGATGTCAACATGGGGGGGTTGACGTCAACATGGGGGGTTGACGTCAACATAGAGGCCTTGTGTTTACATTTGTGCTGACCGCACATTTGTGCTGAACATTGTGCTGGTGCTCCTGAACGTCGTGCTGGTGCTCCTGAAAGTTGTGCTGGTGCTGGTGCTCCTGAACGTCGTGCTGGTGCTTCTGAACGTCTGAACGTTGTGCTGGTGCTCCTGAACGTCGTGCTGGTGCTCCTGAATGTTGTGTTGGTGCTCCTGAATGTTGTGCTGGTGCTCCTGAATGTCGTGCTGGTGCTCCTGAACGTTGTGCTGGTGCTCCTGAACGTCGTGCTGGTGCTCCTGACGTTGTGCTGGTGCTCCTGACGTTGTGCTGGTTCTCCTGACGTTGTGCTGGTGCTCCTGAACGTTGTGCTGCTGCTCCTGAACGTTGTGCTGGTGCTCCTGATGTTGTGCTGGTGCTCCTGAAAGTAGTGCTGGTGCTCCTGACGTTGTGCTGGTGCTCCTGAACGTTGTGCTGGTGCTCCTAAACGGTGTGCTGGTGCTCCTGAATGTTGTGCTGGTGCTCCTGAATGTTGTGCTGGTGCTCCTGAACGTTGTGCTGGTGCTCCTAAACGTTGTGCTGGTGCTCCTGACATTGTGCTGGTGCTTCTAAATGTTGTGCTGGTGCTCCTGACTGTTGTGCTGGTGCTCCTGAACATTGTGCTGGTGCTCTTGAACGTTGTGCTGGTACTCCTGAACGTTGTGCTGGTGCTCCTGAATGTTGTGCTGGTGCTCCTGAATGTTGTGCTGGTGCTCCTGAACGTTGTGCTGGTGCTCCTAAACGTTGTGCTGGTGCTCCTGACATTGTGCTGCTGCTCCTGAACGTCTCCGTAAGGAGCAGCAGTGCTCCCAGTGGGAAAGTCCATCCGGAGCCCTGCCACTACTGGAGAGTTCATGCTCACCACAGCAGCACAGAGCGGTCGCGTGCCACTGGAGTATTTATGAATGTGCAAGTCTAGCAGTTTAAGTTCAATCATTCCTAGGCAATACGCTGCCTGGAAATATGATGTATGGGTTGTTAAATCATAAGAGTTTTTCACGGGAATAAACAGATAATGCACACTGACTAAAAATGTACAGTACGGTAGTTAAAACCATCTGAGAGAGAGGTAAACATATCATTTGCTTTGGGTAAGGACTGTAACAGCTGATTGACTTATTCTGGTTAAAAAGCATGGACATGCTTTTAGCAGTTGGTCTTTCTGGTTGGACACTGGTGTACTGTGCTGCATGACTGCAAAACATGTTTGTCTCTCATCCAATACACTGAACCGCAGGAAAAGCAACGTGTCCGTCTCTTTTTCTCCATTTTCCCTTTTAAGGGTACAACAACTGTGTCCTGACAAATGCTAATATCTGGTGAACTGTGGACAGCTAAATTAAATATCGCATCAGTCCGTTATCCACACTTCTCAGACTTAAATGGCCTAAACGGAGGTTATGTGTGGAGGTTGGAGGTTATGTATAGAGGTTGGAGGTTGGAGGTTATGTATGGAGGCTGGAGGTTATGTATGAGGTTGGAGGTTATGTATGGAGGTTAGAGGTTATGTATGGAGGCTGGAGGTTATGTATAAGGTTGGAGGTTATGTACGGAGGTTAGAGGTTATGTATGGAGGCTGGAGGTTATGTATGGAGGTTGGAGGTTATGTATGGAGGTTGGAGGTTATGTATGGGGGTTGGAGGTTATGTATGGAGGCTGGAGGTTATGTATGAGGTTGGAGGTTATGTATGAGGTTAGACGTTATGTATGAAGGCTGGAGGTCATGTATGGAGGTTGGAGGTTATGTATAGAGGCTGGAGGTTATGTATGGAAGCTGGAGGTTATGTATGGAGGTTTGAGGTTATGTATGGAGGTTGGAGGTTATGTATGGAGGTTGGAGGTTATGTACTCTTCATGAAGTATAAAATACATGTCAGCTACAAAAACACAGGTCAGTGGTCTTCCATGTGCCACTTTTTAGGCTGTTTATAACTCAGACAGTTGATACAGGATCCTCATCAGGATGGACGATAGCCTGGGTTCTGTGCTCTCTTGTTCTGTTTCTGTTTTGTTTGTTTAGTTTGCTGTGCCCACTCACTGGTCACATACAGCAGGGAAGAACTTCCCAGCTGTCCACTGGACAAACTGGACAGACTTTTGTACCAACTTTAACTGAACATTTTAATGAACGTCTTGCCCAGGTCTTGATCGGTACAGGCCTGTGAAGGGGGAAGTGGGCTGGAGCGCTCGTTAAACCCTGACAGAGGGGATTTAGAACCGCGCTCCCGTGAGTCCACCTGGCGAAAGTTCACTCTATGGCCAAGATGGACGAACTGCCGCTGCTAAACAGAAAAAAACTCAGACTTTTCCAGATCTGCCGCCCTGTGTCTCGCTGAAATCTGGCTTAGTGAGCACATCCTGGACAGTACACGTCGTCTGCCACAGTTCCAAATTCTCCAGGCGGACCGCGATACAGGGCTATCGGGGGGAAAAAACAGGGTGGCAGCATATGCTTCTACATAAACGATGGTTGGTGTACGGATGTCACAGAGTTGAAGAAGTCATACAGCTCTCACTTAGAGACCTTTTTCATTGACTGTAAACCATTCTATTCACCACAGGAATCTTCATCATGTATTCTGGTCGGTGTCTACACCCACTCCAGGCCTGTGGTAAAGAGGCTGTATTTCATCATGTATTCTGGTCGGTGTCTATACCCACCCCAGACCTGTGTTAAAGAGGTGTTAAAACACCTGCTGATCACATTACAAACATGGAGCACAAATATCCAGACTCCCTACTCATTATCCTTGGAGATTTTAACAGAGCAAACCTCAGCCACGACCTGCCAAAATACAGCATGTTAAATGTCCCACCAGAGACAAAAACACTCTGGATCATTGCTACACAATATTAAAGGACGCCTATCACTCTGTCCCCCATGCAGCCCTGGACCTCTCTGGTCACTGTCTCATTCATCGCATCCCAACCTACATGCAGAGACTAAAATCTGCAAAGTCTGTGGTTAAAACTGTGAGGAAATGGACCAATGGTCAAAACTGGAGCTCCAGGCCTGCCTCGACTGCACTGACTGGACTGTTTCTGAGGCTGCATCTACAGATCTGGACAAACTTACTGACACTGTGAGATCTTACATCAGCTTTTGTGACGACGTGTGTGTGCCCACCAAAACCTTCTGTATCTTCAACAACAATAAGCCCTGGTTCACAGCAAAACTCAAGCAGTTCCATCAGGCCAAAGAGGAAGCCTACAGGACTGGAGGTAGGATCCGGTACAACAAAGCCAGAAATGCACTCACAAAGGAGATCAGAGTGGCAAAAAGGTGCTACTCTGAAAAGTTAAAAAACAGGTTTTCTGCCAACGACCCATCATCAGTCTGGAGAGGTTTGAAAGACATGACCAACTACAGGAGACCATCCCCTCACACTGCAGGGAACCATCAACTGGCTGATGGCCTAAATGGGTTTAACTGCAGGTTTGATAGCCACACTTTCCCACCAACAGGAGTTTGGAGTGGAGGATATCTGGGACGATGGTGTTGAACGCTGAGCTGAAGTCCACAAACAGGACCATTGCGTATGTCCCTGGGGAGTTGAGGTGTTGGAAGATGTGGTGCAAGCCCATGTTGACTGCATCCTCCACTGACCTGTTTGCTCAGTAGGCAAACTGCAGGGGGTCGAGCAAGGGGCCTGTGATTTCCTTCAGATGGCCCAACACCAGTCTCTCAAAGGATTTCACCACCACAGACGTCAGGGCAATGGGCCTGTAGTCACTGTGATATGGGGTTATATGATTATATGATATGTGGATTGTCTGCTGTTGTCTTTGGTCGTGTGGCTTATCAACAGTGCATCTCTCTCTCTCTCTCTCTCTCTCTCTCTCTCTCTCTAAATCTAACAAGCTTTCTGTACAGACGTCATTGGGAGAAAGCTGCCAGCCAAGGTTGCGCGTCTCCCTGTCTTGCTGTCTCCCTGTCTCTGGTGTGCCTGATATGCGGGTGTGGATTTGACTTAATCTGCCCCGAGCCAATTAGGATGATGCGGGGAAGCTGGTCTTCACCCCACATAAGCCTGAACGGAGACGTTCAGGAGCAGCAGCACAACGTTCAGGAGCACCAGCCCATAAGCCCATATCACACCCATGATACAAGGCCACTTTTAGGTGGCGATACATGTGGATAATAGACTGATACGGTTGATATCTAATTGAGGTAGTCATGTTTCATAAAATGGGGGGGCATAGTGCCGCAGTGCTTAGCAAGGTTGCCTCACAGCAAGAAGGTCCTGGGTTCGAGTCCCGGAGTCCAACCTTGGGGGTCGTTCCGGGTCGTCCTCTGTGTGGAGTTTGCACTTTCCCCCCGTGTCTGCGTGGGTTTCCCCAGGGTGCTCCGGTTTCCTCCCACAGTCCAAAGACATGTAGGTCAGGTGACTCAGTCGTACTACATTGTCCCTAGGTGTGTGTGTGTGTGTGTGTGTGTGTGTGTGTGTGTGTGTGTGTGTGTGTGTGTGTGTGTGTGTGTGCGTGCGTGTGGCGGCCCTGGCGGCCTGTCCAGGGTGTCTCCCCGCCTGCCGCGCAGTGACTGCTGGGATAGGCTCCAGCATCCCCGCCCCCCTGAGAGCAGGGTGAGTGGTTCGGATGATGGATGGATGTTTCATAAAATTACAGGTCAGCTGACTGGCGGGATTGGTCAGACGGGTCAATGCTTTATAAACAAACCCCATAATCTCAGAGGATTACAACAATATAACATGAACAATAAGGTACAAGCCATCATGCAACTACTGGTAAATGGACTGCATTTATCAAACACTGTTCTAGTGTACCGACCACTCAGAGCGCCTCACAGTGGACGCCTCACATTCACATTCACACGCTGATGGTGGAGGCTGCCATGCAAGGTGCCAACCCGCTCATCAGGAGCAGTTAGGGGTTCAGTGTCTTGCTCAAGAACACTTCAACACGCTTGCTGGTGGAGCCAGGGATCGAACCAGCGACCTTCTGATTACTAGACGACCCACTCTGCCACCTGCGCCATGCCGCCAGACTGGCATTCTCATAAGAGCTGGTGCAGCCCACATTGAGAGGGTGGTAGTCCTGAACTCTGAACCTCGGGGTAGGTCTTGGTACAGCATGCTAGCTTACACCTGTTTAACTTACTCCTTTTCTTCTTCACTTGTCTGGTAAAAAAACATTGAAGCAATGACGTTTTTATTTAGAGATGTCACTCTCCTCCCCACATCACCCTCCTCTCCCATCATTCTCCTCCCCACATCACTTAGCCAGTCAACAACCTGCACACAGCTGGTGCTTAATTTTCGGTGAGGAGGCCAGGGTGAAAAAGTCACGCAACAGTCTAGAATATTCAAATAAAAATAAACAATAAACGAATAAAATGGTCTTCCTTCAACAACGGATGTTGAGTAGCAGCCTTAGAACCGGGCAAGCACTCTAGATGGAAAACAAGAATGATCATCTCCAAGAGAATGAGGCTACTCAAAATAATTCACTTGAAAATCAATGTTCATAGCTTTCTTTAAAGACAAGCCAAGGACACAGGGGGGGGGGGGGGCGAGAGACAGAGAGGGGGGGTGGTGGTGGAGAGAGGGAGTGGAGGGGATGGAGAGAGGGGGTGGAGGGAGAGAGGGGGGATGGAGAGAGAGAGAAGGGGGGATGAAAAGGGGGGAGGATGGAGACCTTGATCAGCCTTTACATAATTGCTGTATCTTTCATCTATCCTTCACCGCCTGTATGCTCACCACTGAGTGCAATGCCAGCAAAGGGAACCTCGTCACCATCACAGACAGAATCTCTGCGATGTGTTCACTGAAAACCAGCAGGCAGCACTAGTAAACACTTACAGAACCTGCACCCTCCTAGAACTGCATCCTTTTCATTTACAAAGTAGTTGAAATGGAGCTGGACTAACACACATAATGGCACCTATTCATTCATTCATTCATTCATTATCAGCCGCTTCTCCGGGGTCGGGTCGCGGTGGCAGCAAGCTAAGTAGGGCACTCCAGACGTCGCTCTCCCCAGCAACACCCTCCAGCTCTTCCCGGGGGATCCCAAGCTGTTCTCAGGCCAGATTGGACAAGTAGTCCTTCCAATGAGTTCTGGGTCTACCCCGGGGTCTCCTCCCAGTTGACCGTGCCCGGTAAACCTCCAAAGGAAGGCGCCCAGGAAGCATCCTGATCAGATGCCCGAACCACCTCAACTGGTTCCTTTCGACGCGAGGGAGCAGCAGCTCTACTCCGAGCTCCCTCCGGATGTCCGAGCTCCTCACCCTATCTCTAAGGCTGAGCTCCTCACCCTATCTCTAAGGCTGTGAGCCCAGACACCTACAGAGGAAACTCATTTCAGCCGCTTGTATCCAAGATCTCACCCTTTCGGTCACTACCCAAAGCTCATGACCATAGGTGAGGGTTGGGACGAAGACTGACTGACTGGTCCTTCCGGCTCAGCTCCCTCTTCACCACAACGGTCCAGTACAACATCCACATTACTGCTGATGCTGCACCAATCCACCCTTTCAATCTCCCGCTCCATCCTACCCTCACGCGTGAACAAGAATCCAGGATACTTGAACTCCTTCACTTAAGACAGCAACTCATCCCCAACCCGGAGGGAGCAATCCACCCTTTTCCGGTAGAGAACCATGGCCTCAGACTTGGAGGTGCTGACTCTCATCCCGGCCATTTCACACTCAGCTGCAAACCGCCCCAGTGAGCTGGAGGTCGCGTTCTGATGAAGCCAACAAAACCACATCATCTGCGAAGAGCAGAGATGCAATTCTGAGGTTCCCAAAACGGACACACTCCTCACCTTGGCTGCACCTTGAGATGCTTTCCATGAATATCACAAACAGAACCGCAGACAAGGCACAACCTTGGCGGAGTCCCACACCCACCGAAGACGTATCCGACTTTGTCTGACCCATCGTATAACATCCAGAACATCAGTCTGACCCACCGTATAACATACAGAACCTCAGTCTGACCCACCGTATAACATACAGAACCCACCATATAACATACAGAACCTCAGTCTGACCCACCATATAACATCCAGAACCTCAGTCTGAACCACCGTATAACATACAGAACCCACCGTATAACATACAGAACCTCAGTCTGACCCACCGTATAACATCCAGAACCTCAGTCTTAACCACCGTATAACATACAGAACCCACCGTATAACATACAGAACATCAGTCTGACCCACCATATAACATCCAGAACCTCAGTCTGAACCACCGTATAACATACAGAACCTCAGTCTGAACCACCGTATAACATACAGAACCCACCGTATAACATCCAGAACCTCAGTCTGACCCACCGTATAACATCCAGAAAATCAGTCTGACCCACCGTATAACATACAGGACATCAGTCTGAACCACCGTATAACATCCAGAACCTCAGTCTGACCCACTGAATAACATACAGAACATCAGTCCTAACCACCGTATAACATCCAGAAAATCAGTCTGACCCACCGTATAACATACAGGACATCAGTCTGAACCACCGTATAACATCCAGAACCTCAGTCTGACCCACCGTATAACATACAGAACCTCAGTCTGACCCACTGTATAACATACAGAACATCAGTCTGAACCACCGTATAACATACAGAACCTCAGTCTGACCCACTGTATAACATACAGAACATCAGTCTGAACCACCGTATAACATCCAGAACATCAGTCTGAACCACCGTATAACATCCAGAACATCAGCCTGAGACACCGTATAACATACAGAACATCAGTCTGAACCACCGTATAACATACAGAACCTCAGTCTGACCCACCGTATAACACAGAACATCAGTCTGAGCCACTGTATAACATACAGAACATCAGTCTGAACCACCGTATAACATCCAGAACATCAGTCTGACCCACCGTATAACATCCAGAACATCAGTCTGACCCACCGTATAACATACAGAACCTCAGTCTGACCCACTGTATAACATACAGAACATCAGTCTGAACCACCGTATAACATCCAGAACATCAGTCTGAACCACCGTATAACATCCAGAACATCAGCCTGAGACACCGTATAACATACAGAACATCAGTCGGAACCATCGTATAACATCCAGAACCTTAGTCTGACCCACCGTATAACATACAGAACCTCAGTCTGACCCACCGTATAACACAGGACATCAGTCTGAACCACCGTATAACATCCAGAACATCAGTCTGACCCACCGTATAACATACAGAACCTCAGTCTGACCCACTGTATAACATACAGAACATCAGTCGGAACCATCGTATAACATCCAGAACCTTAGTCTGACCCACCGTATAACATACAGAACCTCAGTCTGACCCACTGTATAACATACAGAACATCAGTCTGAACCACCGTATAACATCCAGAACATCAGTCTGAACCACCGTATAACATCCAGAACATCAGCCTGAGACACCGTATAACATACAGAACATCAGTCTGAACCACCGTATAACATCCAGAACATCAGTCTGAAACACCGTATAACATCCAGAACATCAGCCTGAGACACCGTATAACATACAGACCATCAGTCTGAACCACCGTATAACATACAGAACCTCAGTCTGACCCACCGTATAACACAGAACATCAGTCTGAGCCACTGTATAACATACAGAACATCAGTCTGACCCACCGTATAACATCCAGAACATCAGTCTGACCCACCGTATAACATACAGAACCTCAGTCTGACTCACTGTATAACATACAGAACATCAGTCTGACCCACCGTATAACATACAGAACCTCAGTCTGACCAACCATATAACATACAGAACATTACAGTCATTTAGCTGATGCTTTTATCCAAAGCGACTTACAATAAGTGCATCATTTAACGTAGGAAATCAGGAGAACTACTAGTCATCAGGGGTCATAAGTGCATCTAAACAAGCATCTAAGAGCAAAACCAGTGCTAAAGTAAAAGTGCAAGAAAGAGATTTTTTTTTAATGAGTGAATACAATAAGTGCTACGAGCAACTAAGAGGGTAGTAGTTCTTGAAGAGGGGAGTTTTCAACCTGCGCCTAAAGATGGGCAGCGACTCCGCTGTCCTGACATCAGTGGGGAGTTCAGTCCACCACTGTGGGGCCAGAACAGAACAGAGCCAGGACCGGCTCGATCGGCAGCAGGGGCCTCTGAGCGACGGGGCAACCAGGCGTCCCGAGGCAGAAGAGCCAAGTGGTCGGGCGGGGGTGTAGGGCTTGACCATGGCCTGGAGATAGGAAGGAGCTGTTATAACATCCCCTCATTTAGGAGAACCGGCCGTTGTCGACACGAGGTGACATGTACGACAGCGTCACGTAGCATGGCACGCCCCACTTCCCCCACACGTCTCATTTCTGCTCAGCCAGAACAGGCTGACAATGTGTGCGTGTGTGTGTGTGTGCGTGTGTGTGTGTGTGTGTGTGCTTGCAGTGGGTGTGGTAGCAAACGGTGAGGAAGAGGAGGAGAGCTGATATTTGTGAGTGAGGGGCTACACGTGGTCTCCATGCTGGTGAGTCCAAATTCTTGTGTCCCCGGAGAGAGATGAGAACTTCTCCACTGTGACCCTTCTCCCAGCACCCCCTCACTCACATGGAACGACAAGTCCCCACACTCACGGCAGCCGCTCCACGGCCCTGCTCAGCTAAGCCACCGATTCAGCAGATATGGGACGAGGCGGTCAGAAGGACACTTCCGGCTTAGTGAAGCATGGTGTAAACTGCACATCAGGGAGCTCCGGCAGAGTCTATTTTTCTTAACGCTTATCTCTCACATGTACGTCTGCTAAATGAAACTGCACACTTTTCAGGTTTGATCTAGGTTTCCTGGCGAGTTACTCAGTACTGCATACCACGGGAGGTTTAGGTTTTCCTGGTCTCCCCAGCCAGCACACACAACCGATGCAGTCAGCGCTGTACTTTCTCCTGCTTACTGCTTAGTTCACTTAAACGCAGGGGTTCGCTGTACTGCTAGAGATAACACATGGCCCCTGGCTCCACACGGCCAGGGCTTCATATTGGTCATGGTTCTTGTCCATCTTTCCATCACCCCTGACGGTTTGCTCATGCTAATATAACATAATAATTATACTGTGGCGAATTCGGGGGGCAGTCTGGGAGACCGTCGCCACAGCCGGGACGCGAACCCGTGTATCCCACTCCGCAAGTGACAACGGTAACCAGTCGACTAAAGGGTCTGACCCTCTACAGCGACGTTTGATGGGCCCCTCTATAGAGACGTTTGTGGGCCCCTCTGTAGCGACGTTTGATGGGCCCCTCTATAGAGACGTTTGATGGGCCCCTCTATAGCGACATTTGATGGGCCCCTCTATAGAGACGTTTGATGGGCCCCTCTATAGCGACGTTTGATGGGCCCCTCTATAGAGACGTTTGTGGGCCCCTCTGTAGCGACATTTGATTAGCCCCTCTGTAGCGACATTTGATTAGCCCCTCTGTAGCGACATTTGATTAGCCCCTCTATAGCGACATTTGATTGGCCCCTCTACAGCGATGTTTGATGGGCCCCTCTATAGAGATGTTTGATGGGCCCCTCTATAGCGACATTTGATGGGCCCCTGTATAGCGACGTTTGATAGGCCCCTCTATAGAGACGTTTGATGGGCCCCTCTATAGAGATGTTTGATGGGCCCCTCTATAGCGACGTTTGATGGGCCCCTGTATAGCGACGTTTGATAGGCCCCTCTATAGAGACGTTTGATGGGCCCCTCTATAGAGACGTTTGATGGGCCCCTCTATAAGATGTTTGATGGGCCCCTCTATAGCAACGTTTGATGGGCCCCTCTATAGAGACGTTTGATGGGCCCCTCTATAGATATGTTTGATGGGCCCCTCTATAGAGACGTTTGATTGGCCCCTCTATAGCGACGTTTGATGGGCCCCTCTATAGAGACGTTTGATGGGCCTCTCTATAGAGATGTTTGATGGGCCCCTCTATAGAGACGTTTGATGGGCCCCTCCATAGCGATGTTTGATGGGCCCCTCTATAGCAACGTTTGATGGGCCCCTCTATAGAGATGTTTGATGGGCCTCTCTATAGAGACGTTTGATTGGCCCCTCTATAGTGACGTTTGATGGGCCCCTCTATAGAGATGTTTGGGGTCTCAGTTGATTCTTCCCAAAGTAATTCCTCACAGTCAGACATATTAGTGTTTTCCTCTCTTTTGGAGAGGTCGTACTTTACTTCGGTGGAAATCTCCTCAGGCGCCATCTATTCCTCTGTGGCTCGGGATGTTATGTCTTTTCTTTTTTCTAAATGTATTTCCGATTCTCCCAATTTAGTGGTCAATCACTCCCTATTTTAGTTCAAACACCCACCCTCGTACTGCATGCGTTCGCCAACTGCATCTCTCCGGCCGGCAGTCTTGAAGGAGACGCCTCCCCACTTCCGTGACGAGGTGAATCCAGGCCAAACCACTGCTCCCCCCCACACACACACACACCCAGAGACGCACTCATGTGACGAACACAAGCCGACTCCGCCCCCCTCCCTCCCCAAGACAGCGCTGCCAATTACTGCTGCTTCATCGAGTCCGGCCATAGTCGGATCTGACAAGACCGGGGCGCAAACCCCGGTCCCCAGTGGCACCTGCATCGACTCAGAGCCGATGCTTAGACCGCTACACCACCCCGAGTCTGTCTGAAAGGTAGCTGTTGTTTTTCTCATGAAAGGAATTTTCATGGATTACTTTAACTCTTTACAAACCGCCCCCGTCTAACCCCCGCTCCCTCTGCTCTCCTCTGCTTGTGCTTGTTTAGCGTGCGTAATGCTATTTTTTTATCATATTATTCGTAATTTTTTGGTGTTTTATATATTTGAAATATTCATACATACTATGATTACTAGTAGCATTGCTATTTTCTATACAGAGCCAATGTTTTGGTGTTCTTGTTGTCAGGGCCCTCTTCGAGGCCCCTGGGGATATTCTTGTCATAACAAAAAGGGAAATACTTATAATTTTATACGTCTGTATTTATTTTATGTCCCTAATAAAAACATTTCAAATTAGACAGTTAAAAGGGCCAATTAGGCCTAAAATAACCCTTCTAAACCCTCACCCCAGAGTTTCGTCTCCGACTGGCTCCCTCCTCCCCAGACCTGTAGGCCCAGAGTTTCCTCTCCGACTGGCTCCCTCCTCCCCAGACCTGTAGGCCCTTACTGGAATTCCATTCCACATCTCCATGATAAGGTTTCCTTGCTACTGGAACTAGATTAGAGGACAGGGTGGCGGGATGCACACTACTGACCTTGGTTTTCAAGGTTTTGTCTGGGAACTACATAACAGCCTGATTATCCTCCATCCTCCCCAGTAAGGAGTTATGATATAGTTTGGAATGAGGGATGAGTTTTGCCACGGGGCACACATATCTCATACTACCTGGTCCTGCACATGTGAATAAATCCTAAAACCACTTTATTCACTTTGCCATACAAAGCAGCGTACCTTCTTAGGCAGGCACACTGATTTAGGGTTTAGCGCCGCCGCAACCCCACGGCAGGAGGGTTCTGGGTGGGAGCCCAGCTGGACTTGGGCTTACTTGTGTGTGTTTGCTCGGGGGAAGCAGGTGTGCTTCCATCGTCACACAGACGGGCCGCAGCATTAAGTTCTGCTGCTTTGTTTGTTGTCAGAATGTAAAACATCACCGTCATCTAACCGTGTGTGTGTCCCTGATATTAAACCTTTTGTTTCACCTACTACCATGTCTGCACTTAGGTCCTCAGTTTCTGCACCCGCCATCACAGAACTGGAGTCACTGAACTGAACTGCTGAAGTCTTGCTGCCCTGAAGTCTCTGGACTGCATACGTACACTCCTGTATGGCTGTGACTGGTGTGTGGTGACTGTGTGTATGTGGGCCCTGTAATGAACTCACAACCCCTCCTGGATGTCTTCCTGCCCTCCACCTGGTGCTGAGTGGGATGGGCTCTACCCCTTCACCCACCCACCCACCAAGACCCTGACCTGGATTACACCTTAACTTTGGTAGTAAAGAGAAGACGTGCTTGACGAAGCTGAAAAGTACATCTTAAATGTCTTCAGTCAGCTGACTCGGCCATGCTGAATTGAACCCTGGGGTGTGTGTGTGTGAGTGTGTTGGCCCTGTGATGGCCTAGTGGCCGGTCCAGGGTGTCTCCCCACCTACCACCCAATGGTGGGTGCTGGGATAGGCCTGAGAGCAGGATAAGTGGTTTGGATGATAGATGGATGGATGGATGATAGATGGATGGATGGATGATAGATGGATGGATGGATGGATGGTTGGATGATAGATGGATGGATGATAGATAGATAGATGGATGGATGGATGGATGATAGATGGATGGATGGATGGATGATAGATAGATGGATGGATGGATGGATGGATGATAGATGGATGGATGGATGGATGGTTGGATGATAGATGGATGGATGGATGGATGGTTGGATGATAGATGGATGGATAGATAGATAGATAGATAGATAGATAGATAGATAGATAGATAGATAGATAGATAGATAGATAGATAGATAGATAGATAGATAGATAGATAGATAGATAGATAGATAGATAGATAGATGGATGGATGGATGATAGATGGATGGATGGATGGATGGATGGTTGGATGATAGATGGATGGATGATAGATAGATGGATGGATGGATGGTTGGATGATAGATGGATGGATGGATGGATGGATGGATGGATGGATGGATGGATGGATGAATGAATGGATGATAGATGGATGATAGATGGATGGATGGATGGATGGATGGATGGATGGATGGATGGATGGATGGATGGAAATGTCTTGAATCATTTCCAAATGAGATTCCAAAAAGGATTATGTTCAATGAGGCACAGTTGTCTCTCTTGTGTGGGTGAGATCAATTAATTTTAGCATTGCTGAGGAAGCCAAGCCCTGGTTCCACCTTCTCCTTGTGATCTATTCAAAGACAGGTGCTTTAAGAAGACAGTCATCCGGGACCAGGTGGGAGCCGTTCATGGGTTTTACATGCAGCCTCCCACACACCACTCGATGGGAAGTATGTTCCACCAAAGCAACATATTCCATCCTCACTGTGCAGTCGTGTCATACGACATCATATGTTCTGCAGCTTTGGTCTGTCACACCACAAGCCTGCCTCCAGAGTGGGCTGGTAACTCAGAGTGACAATCAAGAACTTGTCAACGACTTCATCGATTACTGACACCACGAATACAACACAATTCCAGACAGTAAACGGTACACAGATTATGGAGTGAATTAGTGGTATAAAAATATTAAACATCATCAACCTATAAGTAGGCATATCATCTGTCTAGAACTTGAGAGTGGGATTTTTTAAATTTTCTTCTTCAGTTGTTTTTCAAGGATCTGCACCTCATAAGACATTTGGTGTGCACTGTCTTATTTCCTATAAAGTAAAACAAAGCCACACTGATGTACAATCCCTTGTTAAGTTCCTCCTACAATAAAGAGGGTATTATGTCCTCCTCTGCAGAGATGGAGTCACCACTACATCCTCCTCTACATAGGTGATGTCACCACTATGTCCTCCTCTACATAGATGGTGTCACCACTACATGCTCCTTTACATACATGATGTCACCACTACGTCCTCCTTTACATAGATCATGTCACCACTACGTCTTCCTTTACATAGGTGATGTCACCACTACGTCCTCCTTTACATAGGTGATGTCACCACTACGTCCTCCTTTACATAGATCATGTCACCACTACATCCTCCTTTACATAGGTGATGTCACCACTACATCCTCCTTTACATAGGTGATGTCACCACTACGTCCTCCTTTACATAGGCGATGTCACCACTACGTCCTCCTTTACATAGATCATGTCACCACTACATCCTCCTTTACATAGTTGATGTCACCACTACGTCCTCCTTTACATAGGTGATGTCACCACTACGTCCTCCTTTACATAGATCATGTCACCACTACATCCTCCTTTACATAGGTGATGTCACCACTACGTCCTCCTTTACATAGGTGATGTCACCACTACGTCCTCCTTTACATAGATCATGTCACCACTACATCCTCCTTTACATAGGTGATGTCACCACTACGTCCTCCTTTACATAGATGGTGTCACCACTACGTGCTCCTTTACATAGATCATGTCACCACTACGTCCTCCTTTACATAGGTGATGTCACCACTACGTCCTCCTTTACATAGATGGTGTCACCACTACGTGCTCCTTTACATAGATCATGTCACCACTACGTCCTCCTTTACATAGGTGATGTCACCACTACGTCCTCCTTTACATAGATGATGTCACCACTACGTCCTCCTTTACACAGGTGATGTCACCACTACATCCTCCTTTACATAGTTGGTGTCACCACTACATCCTCCTTTACATAGATGATGTCACCACTACATCCTCCTCTACATAGATTATGTCACCACTATGTCCTCCTCTACATAGAAGATGTCACCACTACGTCCTCCTCTACGTAGTACAACACGTATAGTTCCCTGCTGGAGTGCAGTGGAGGTGGTGGAGGCAGAGGAACATCATAAGGTCTCAGAGACCAGCAGACTCCTCTCCACTGGCGTGGCCTGAATCTACACAAAGCTCAGTTTTATGGATTGAGATGGGGAGAGAGATGGAGAGAAAAGGTGTTGATTTAGCTTCATAGAGTTCGGATGGGGTTGGAGGAGTACAAAGACAAGAGGGATATTGGTGAATGAGCTGACCATTCAAGTAAGTCTGACTTTCAAAGGAAGAAACGAGGGTGATGGGAACATAAGTTTACGAATGATGGGTGTAAATATGTTGTGCCATATTCAGGCTGGCTATTGTTTGTAGAGATTTTGGAACAGAAGTGGCCACCGCAGATGGATCACGCCACTTTGTGCACAAAGTCCTAGACCAAGGCACAAGCTTTAACTTACATACACAAAAATACAGACTCTTACTGGAGTACTGTGATGCTCCAGTTGATGAGTGAAAGAGATGATAATACCATAACCTAGATATCCTAACCCACATACAGCCTCCCTTTGGCCAATAGGACACAATGAGAAATCTGCCCCCGGCAAATAGATAATGCCATCAGCACACCACAATGGCAAAGGAGGATTTTGTCTAGAAAGTCAGTCACTAGACTGGAAGGCAGATGGACTAATCTTGATAATTAGGGTGTAACCCCCCCTCCCCCCTTGTTTGATTGTCTCAATCCCCATGTTTTTATTGTCTGGAGATGGGTGTATGACATGAGCTTGCTAGGTCACATCCTTCTCAAGGGCTTTGTTGGTCTTCCTCTGCACTCTCGTCATTTCAGACCCTTCTCAGTGGATGTTTTCCACTGAAACAGAAGAATGCACCAAAAGACGTCATCACTGGAATTACCCTCTTCATGTCAGTAGTGTTAATCACTTATTACCCTCTTCATGTCAGTAGTTTTAATCACTTATTACCCTCTTCATGTCAGTAGTTTTAATCACTTATTACCCTCTTCATGTCAGTAGTTTTAATTACTTATTACCCTCTTCATGTCAGTAATTTTAATCACTTATTACCCTCTTCATGTCAGTAGTTTTAATCACTTATTACCCTCTTCATGTCAGTAGTTTTAATCACTTGTTTCTGGTATGACACTAGACTCATTGTACGCACTGTATACTGAGGAGAGCAGTGTGAGGGTCGGGGTGTTGCTAGGGACCATCTACGTCACATCCCACATGGACTGAAGACAAGGGACAAAAGGAGGCACTCAGCAAGTCAGAGGCCTCTTCAGTGTTGGAACATTAACGCCCTCTGGTGGACAGTGTGTCCTAGCAGGCGGTCCCAGCATGCTCTTCCTCATCAGTAGCTTTTCCCAATAATAATTCACTTGGCAGAGAATCAGTGATGCTCTAACATTTCAAATCTCAGAAGGTAGGTAAAAAGGAAGGTCTTTCGTGAAAATGTCTTTTGTGAGTATATTACAAGCAAAAGAAATACTAAATGTCAAGTCAAGTAGGTTTTATTGAAACCTTTGTATTTATTTATTTATCTATTTTAATCGAAGCAGTATTTCCTTTTTTCCGATGAATTCCAAATAAAATGGGGAAACAAGTGTGCAAAACAGAGAAAAGGTGTGAGGAATAGAAAAGGAAGAATAAAACAACAGAGCAGCAGATAGACAGGTAGGTGGAGACAGCAGATAGACAGGTACGTGGAGAGAACAGATAGACAGGTAGGTGGAGACAGCAGATAGACAGGTAGGTGGAGAGAAGAGACAGGTAGGTGGAGACAGCAGATAGACAGGTAAGTGGAGAGAGGAGATAGACAGGTAGGTGGAGGAAAGAGATGGCAGACTGGTGGACATGTTGGGGCAAGGCTGCACAGCAGCATGGTAGGCTAATAGCAGCTGTGGACACAAGCAGCCAGCAAGTCAGGAAACAACGCAGACAGCAGGATGTACACACACACACACACACACACACACACACACACACACACACACACACACACACACACACACACACACTAGGTCTCAGTTCTTCTATGTGTGTGTTTCAAATAAATAAAATTGAACTTATGTAAAATCAAAGCAGGTTGAATCAGTTCATGTGGATACAATGTTTATTGACAACCAATAAACATTGTATCCACATGAACTGATTCAACCTGCTTTGATGTTCTTACCTATTGAGCATCAAGACAACTTATCGGATATGTTTTGATAAAGCAACAAAAGCAAATGGATATTTAGTATCATTACTGCAGCAACGCATCATCACTAGGGTAACCAGGGTGTCTTCAGCATGGCAGCTGCTGTATCTCCCACACTGCCTCCACAACCATGGACCTTCTCACAGCCAACCTTCTGCACCTCAGCAGCAAGGCCCTCACACACCAAGCCCTCTGCCATGCATACTCACATACATCTGCCATGCATCTTTGCATACTAACATGAATAAAGAACCAGGTGATATTCCCTGTCCCTGGACCCACCACCCATTACATCTCATATATGTTTGGTAATACCTGTATCTACTACTACTATTTTTGGGTCCTCCCGTTAGGGGGCGCCACAGCGGATCAACCGTTTCCATTTCTTCCTGTCTTCTGTGTCTTCCTCTGTCACACCAGCCACCTGCATGTCCTCCCTCACCACATCCATAAACCTCCTCTTTGGCCTTCCTCTTCTCCTCTTTCCTGGCAGCTCCGTATTCAGCATCCTTCTCCCAATATACCCAGCACCTCTCCTCCACACATGTCCAAACCATCTCAATCTTGCCTCTCTTGCTTTGTCTCCAACCTGCCCAACCTGAGCTGTCCCTCTAATATAATCGTTCCTAATCCTGTCCTTCTTCATCACTCCCAATGAAAATCTTATGATCTTCATCTCTGCCACCTCCGGCTCCTCCTCCTGTCTTTTCGTCAGTGCCACTGTCTCCAAACCATACAACATAGCTGGTCTCTATACCATCTTGTAAACCTTCCCTTTAACTCTTGCTGGCACCCTTCTGTCACAAATCACTCCTGACACTCTTCTCCACCCACTCCACCCTGCCTGCACTCTCTTCTTCACCTCTCTTCTGCACTCCCCGTTACTTTGGACGGTTCACGCCAAGTATTTAAACTCATATGCCTGATCATGCCTTCGTCTTGCTCCTACTGACTTTCATTCCTCTTCTCTCCAGTGCATACCTCCACCTCTCCAGGCTCTCCTCAACCTGCACCCTACTCTCACTACAGATCACAATCATCCGCGAACATCATCGTCCATGGAGACTCCTGCCTGATCTTGTCCGTCAACCTGTCCATCGCAAACAAGAAAGGGCTCAGAGCCGATCCTTGATGTAATCCCACCTCCACCTTGAACCCATCTGTCATTCCAACCGCACACCTCACCACTGTCACACTGCCCTCATACATATCCTGCACCACTCCTACATACTTCTCTGCAACTCCTGACTTCCTCATACAATACCACACCTCCTCTCTCGGCACCCTGTCGTATGCTTTCTCTAAATCCACAGAGACACAACGCAACTTTGGTAATATCTGTATAACCATGTCTAACTGTGTGTGTATATATATTCATATATATTCATATATTATATCACTGTTTTTACAGAGTTGTGTAGTAGTGGTTGCAGTTTTGTGTTAAGACTCTGAGAAAATAGCAGAATTGGAAACGTCCGTATGTTTGGTGGTCACATTGTTTTTGCATTGTCCTTCCACTGATTAAATGCACATTGTAGATTACTTCCACATTATCCCAACACACTGTAGATTACTTCCACATTATCCCAACACACTGTAGATTACTTCCACATTATCCCAACACACGGTAGATTACTTCCACATTATCCCAGCACATTGTAGATTACTTCCACATTATCCCAACACACTGTAGATTACTTCCACATTATAGATTACTTCCACATTATCCCAACACACTGTAGATTACTTCCACATTATCCCAACACACTGTAGATTACTTCCACATTATCCCAGCACATTGTAGATTACTTCCACATTATCCCAACACACTGTAGATTACTTCCACATTATCCCAACACACCACAAAAACTTCAGCAGGCACAAATGACAAAAGGTTGTTGGTCACAAAGGTAATGTTTAATGCCACTGTGATAAGCTGCTGTGGACTGTGTGACCAGTCACATGTCTGGTCACACTAATGAGTGTGTAGTGATAAGAGTGCAATTACAACAGCACAAAACATTAATGAATGACTGTTTGTGTAGCACCTGTCTGCACACACAAAGTGCTTCACAATAACACAACTGCATTACAAACGGTACGAGTGGGCCTCAATGGGAATCGAGCCCCTTGCCTTGGCTGTTCCAGTGCCTTGCTCAAGGGATCGGCTACAATCACACAATGCACTCTGCTGACTGACTTACAGAGGACGTTAAACTGTGCTAGTAGAGCCATCAGATGGCAGCACACGACAGCTGTGGCCCATCTCCTCAGCCCCGCATCACAAGAGGGAGCCCCCCCCCCTCGGTACTGCTGCTTTTACTGGCGAGTTTAACAGACACACAACAGTCTCTGAGGAACCGCAAAGGATTCTGGGGAATTGTCTCCTTCCTCTCGTCAGCTGTGCCCCACAGGTGTGTGTACCGACTACACTGCTGTGGTGACTGCATTGAAAACCACGTCAAGGCAAGAACAACAAACACACACACACACACACACACACACACACACACACACACACACACACACACACACACACACACACACACACACACACACAAAACCAACCTAATTAAGTTGGCAATGACACAAAGCGTGATGGATCGTGTTGGTATGTTGTTATCACACACACACATTCAGCCTCACAACACGTTGTGTTAACAGACACCGTAACTTGAGCTGAACTCCGTTTTCTGTTGCTTAGTCAACTCAGCTCACCTAGCCAACATCCCAACACAACACAACACAACACATCACAACACATCACATCACAACACATATCCATGCTCACTTACATAAACTAGTTTAATGAGAACATATAGTGCAACGACATTACATACATAACATAACATAACACAACACAACACAACACAGCATAACACAACACAACACAACACAACACAGCACAACACAACATAACACAGCACAACACAACACAACATAACAACAACAGAACACAACACAACATAACCATAACACAACACAACACAACATAACATGACATAACATAACACAAAAAAAGAGAACACAACAGAACACCACACCACACAGCCTAGCAGATCCTGTGAGGTAACATTGTGCTGCTGGGGGGAAGGCCGCGGGCTCCGCCATGTTGGACTCTTTCTAGACCCGCCATCGTTTCATGATCCTTGAATGACTTCCTGCCTTTTTGAGTCAGACATGGTTTGGTTTTTCGTTACTTCACAGACTGTGACAGTTTTGCTCTTATTTGCTATTAAATATTCTGTGTGAAGACAAATATTAATGCGCTCTCATGTCACACATGTCACGAGCACACACGCGCTAGTGACGCGCAACCATACATACCAACCGTGCCAACCTACAGCTACCTAAGAAGCAATCAATGCAGCCAATAAAATTGTAAGTTATTTTATTGTTACCTCTAAGTCAGGGGCTCTTATTGTGAAGGGTATAAACGGAAGTGGTGTATCTGTTATGAGGGGGAGTGGACAATGTCAAGGTGCGGTGTGACAGCAATAAAACGTGCCATCCTGGTTCAGTCTTTGGAAAGTCCGTGTTATTTTTAATAAGTACAGGCGCACTCGTACCGCTCGGTTACACTGGTGGCAGCGGTGGGGTCACTTTCTGCTCCGACGCCCATCGCCCGATAAGTGAATTGTGAGACAGACGACGGAGCTACCGAAGTTGAAGCTAGTTAGCTAACGTTAGCCACTACTCACTCGCGCACAGTTTCACTTTGTACAGAGTTCAGTAAGTACACGGCACGTGTGTGGCGACCTCATTCATCTCCTCAAGTTGATCGTTAGAGAGGGGAGAGAAAAGAAAAAAAAGAAAACGACAAAATGTGGAAGTTTGGCGAGGACTCGCTGGATTACCAGGAGCAGCATGGGGAGAAGCCCTTTGCCAGCCACGTAAAGATTGAGCTCCCGCCACCTGCCTCCGGAGAGGAAAATCAAAGCTTTCCCTGCTGGGCCAGACAGTATGAGGTAGCTGTGAGGGCGCTGGTTGGAGGCACTGGAGGTGATTATGATTATGAACTGGTCAGGATCACGGCTTACCAAAGCTGCTTTTCTCCTGTGGGACAGCCTGCCAGCAGCCGTGCAGGCCGACTACTCTGCAGTTAAGGAAAAATTACAGGGGGCGTTTGGACAAAGACACTTTCTGGACTGTTTCAGAGCAAACCTCTCCCCCAGTGCTTGTGCTCCGGGTGAGAGTTTGGAAGTGCATGCAACAGAAATAAGCAAGCTATTTCAAGAAGCAGTCCCAGGCTATGGTGATATAGCTCAGAGAGAGGAGAAATTTCACAGATTTCTAGTTGGGCTCGACCCAGCTCTGAGAATTAAATGTCATGAGCAGGGGGCTAGTGATCTAGAAGAGGCCCTGACTATTGCCGGTTGATGTGAGAGGGCCAGGGAGACTCTAAAAATGGACTTTGCCAACAGACATGTACGCCAAGCCCCCACTGGTAGTGGTGCAACAGCAATGGTGCATTCCATATCCGATGGAAGTGGTTTATACAGAGCCATGGAAATGAGGATAGAAATGAGACAAATGGCTGAAGAAAATAGCCGACGTAAATCCAGTGGCTGGAGGGATGAATGGAAAGCCTCTAACCTGGTGTGTGAAGATCAATGTCAATGTGACAGCGGGAGACAGGGCATCCAGTCACGCCGCTCACGAGGTGAACAGAGAGGCCATTCCCCTGACCGCAGCTGGCATGAACGTGGAGCAGAGAGGAATTCCTGGGAAAAACAGGATTATCAGGAGCTCTATGATAAATAACAGAGAATGCTCACCAAATTGGCGAAGCCCTAAATCCACCCGGGGCCCCTTTAACGACGAAACACTGAGATGCCGGGGGGGGCATTTTGTCTCCTCCAGAAGAGCTGACCCAGCCAACCAGTCAGGAAAAGAGATGTAGCTAATGTTGTGGCCCAAACACCAGCCACCACACCTACGGGCCCCTCAGAGGGAGAAGTGTTTATCCCCCCAACCAGTAATGCACTGACACCGGACACAACACAGCAACAGCCCACGTCATATATCAGAGGAAGCGTTGAAGGAACTGAATTCAACCTATTAGTCGATTCAGAATCAACAGAGCATTTATCAGTGCTGATTTCCGCATGTTTGTTCCAGCGCAGCATAAGCGGCCCCTGAAGGCTGATTTGATAGCTGCACAGAAGAAAGTCAGAAGAAAGAAAAGAGTCACACGGGTTGTTTTCCAACACCCATCTCATTTCATCATCAGCCGCTTCTCCAGGGTCGGGTCGCGGTGGCAGCAAGCTAGGGAGGGCACTCCAGACGTCCCTCTCCCCAGCAACACCCTCCAGCTCCTCCTGGGGGATCCCAAGGCGTTCTCAAGCCAGATTGGACATGTAGTCCCTCCAGCGAGTTCTGGGTCTACCCCGGGGTCTCCTCTCAGTTGGACGTTCCCGGAAAACCTCCAGAGGAAGGCGCCCAGGAGGCATCCTAATCAGATTCCCAAACAACATCAACTGGCTCCTTTCGACGTGAAGGAGCAGCGGCTCTACTCAGAGCTCCCCTCCGGATGTCCAAGCTCCTCACCCTATCTCTAAGGCTGAGCCCAGCCCCAGCCCCAGCCCCCCTAAGGAGGAAACTAATTTCAGCCACTTGCATCCGCGATCTCACCCTTCGGTCACTACTCAAAGCTCATAGATGAGGGTTGGAACGAAGACTGACTGGTAAATTGAGAGCTTTGCCTCCAGCTCAGCTCCCTCTTCACCACAACAGTCTGGTACAACGTCCGCATTACTGCTGATGCTGCACCAATCCGCCTGTCAATCTCCCGCTCCATCCTACCCTCACTCGCGAACAAGATCCTGAGATACTTGAACTCCTTCACTTGAGGCAACAACTCAAGACAACAATCCACCATGTTCCGGTAGAGAACCATGGCCTCAGATTTGGAGGTGCTGACTCTCATCCTGGCCATTTCACACTCAGCTGAAAACTGCCCCATTGTGCACTGAAGGTCGCGTCCTGATGAAGCCAAAAAAAAAAAAAATCACATCATCTGCGAAGAGCAGAAATGCAATTCTGAAGTTCCCAAAACGGACACACTCCTCACCTTGGCTGGGCCTTGAGATCCTGTCCATGAATATCACAAACAGAATTGGAGACAAGGGACAACCTTGGTGGAGTCCGTCAACCACCGAAGACGTGTTCGACTTTGTGCCGAGAATGCGGACACAGCTCTCACTTTGGTTATACAAGGACCGGATGGCTTGTAGCAACTGCCCCGGTACCCCATACTCCCGCAGTACCCCCCACAGAGTGTCCTCCGGGATACATGGTCCTTCTCCAAGTCCACGAAATTCATGTAGACTGGCTGATCAAACTCCCATGCCTCCCTCAGCACTTCCGCAAGAGTAAAGCGTTGGTCTATTGTTCCACGGGCAGGACGGAATCTGCATTGTTCCTCCAGGATCCGAGGTTCGACAGTCGGTCGGAGCCTCCTTTCCAGCACCCTAGAGTAGACTTTCCCTGGGTGGCTCAGCAGTGTGATGCTGAGGGAAACGGCATTTCGTTTCATTTCATGTATGCAAGTGCATGAAGTGAAATGACAAATAAAGGGTTCCTGATTCCTGATACCTCAGTGTTAGAAGCACATATATCTATGTAATGTAGAGAATATAGTGGAAATTCTCCTCTAATATGCACTGGTAGCCACCAGACGGACGGCACCATGTTGTTCAACATTTAGCTGAGGGGCATGCACCTTGTGTTGTAACCGTGTAACTCTTGAGTTATTCATACAGAGACAGAGTCTTACATCTGTAGGTACAATGTACCAGCACAGCAAGGCCCACTGGTAACCCTTTAAAACCACCTTCATTAACCTGCAGAGCTGTGCTGTGTGTGTGTGTGTGTGTGTGTGTGTGTGTGTGTGTGTGTGTGTGTGTGTGTGTGTGTGTGTGTGTGTGTGTGTGTGTGTGTGAGGTGTGAGTGAGAGAGAGAGCGAGAGCGAGAGAGACTTGGCCGGAGTGGGTCCAACCAGCTTTCCTCTTCAGTCCCAATAAGGAAGTGAAGCCGGACTGTGGGTGAAGTGTGCACACTGACCCTCCTGTTATCAGCTCTCTCAACCTGCTGCACCAGCCCCTTCACTTGGTCTGAAACTGCTGCACCAGTCCCTTCACTTGGAGAATTCAAGGCTTTCTAGTGCAAAAACTGACTGACCAACTGCTGCTACAGGCTACAGTAATGTGACTTATATTGTGACATTTCACATCTGGTAAATCAGAAGGCATGCAATGTACACAATGAGACTTATCTTTAGAGACACACTTTCTCTGCAGTCCACACTGCACTACACATGTAGCGCTCTCTCTCTCTCTCTGTCTGTCTCTCGCTGTCTGCCTGCCTGTCTGTCTCTCTCTTGCTCTCTCCCCCCCCTCGCTCTCTCTCTCTCTCTCTTGCTCTGTCTGTCTCTCTCTCGCTCTCCCCCTCTCTCGCTCCCTGTCTGTCTGTCTGTCTCTCACTCACACACACACAACACTTTTCTATGATTGTGGAGATCCTCATTAGCCACATTTATTCCCTAGCTCTTAACCTTAACCATCAGAACGGCATGCCTAAATTTAACTTTTAACCTGAACCCTTGCCCTTTCCTTATCTTAATCCTAATTCTAACCTAAACCCTAAACGTAAACCCTAACCCTATGACAGACAGACCCCATGACAGACAGTAACACGGCACATTAAAGAGCCACCACAGTACTGTATGAGCTAGCTAGTACACTATGAGCCAGCTAGTACTGTATGAGCTAGCTAGTACTGTATGAGCTAGATCAGATGAATGCATGTGTTTTATCAACATGTTGTAACAGAACCACAGGTCTCTGAATGATCATGGGAAAGATGTTTCTATAGCAAGGTCATAACTGAGACCATCAGATCAAACTGCACAAAACCGTTTGTGGTCCTTCTGACTCTGGTGTGTTCCTCTGTGTTGGAAGATGGGGTCATGTATTTGACTTCCATGTGTCTGAAGACACACACTGAAGGGCATCAGCAGGTTTACCTCTGTTTGTACAGGACACACAGATGAAGACCTTTTACCTACATGTCAGTCATCTGCAGTCAGTTATCCGATGAAGGTGAGTAATGGACTTGAGGTGACACTTCCATTAAGGTATGTATGTAAGTACTGTCTGATGTCTTCAGTCATCTGACTTTAGGACACCAATTAAACAGTCCAATTGTGGAACAGAAGTTATGTTGCATGCGACCTCGCTTTGCTGTATTCAAGACTTTCAGAAAACTTTTCGTTTGTTTTTTTTTTGCCCGTCAAAATGTTTACGGAGTCCTCTTTCATTTTATTTATCATCAATGTTGTTTCAGTCTCGCTCGAGAGATGTGCCTGTTTACTGCCACACAGCGTTCATTCACTATTACTACTACTACTACTACTACTAATAATAATAATAATAGCATGCCACACTGCTGGATAGAGAAGAGCCTCAAGATCTACAGAGTCTGCCCAACAACTGTCAAATTCATCACAGTGAGCATGAAGATCTGGAAGACCACCCTGAATCTCCATCATGCAGAGGGGTCGTTAACATTGAGACCGATCAACATCAGAAGCAGAATCTTGCAAGGGGGACTCACTATCACCGCTGCTCTTTTGCTTTTCACTAGCGCCACTTAGCAATCTACTGAACAACAGCAGCTATGGGTACCAGTCACAGAATTGTAAACTGACCCACCTGTTCTACACTGACGACCTCAAGACGTTTACCAAGGACGACAATCAGCAGAAGGGTCTACTCACCATCGTCAAGACCTCAGCGATGATGTCAAGATGGAATTCGGAATCGACAAGTGTGCCAAAGCCACTTTCAAGAAAGGAAGACTTACCAAGACTGCAGACTTAGACCTTGACACTGACACCATAATCAAAGAGCAAGATAGCACATACAAGTACCTAGGAGTGAATGAAGGAGACGGCATACAACACTCAACCATGAAGGAGAAGATCCGGAAAGGGTACCACAGGAGAGTGCGTATGGTACTGAAGAGCGAGCTCAATGCGGCTAACAGAATTGAAGCTATCAACACCCTAGCGGTACCTGTAGTGACGTGCAGCTTCAACATCATCAATTGGAAACTGAACGACATCAAGAGACTAGACACCAAGACAAGAAAGATGCTGACCATGGAGAAGATGCACCACCCTAAAGCAGATGTTGACAGGCTGTACCTACCAAGAGCTTCAGGAGGACGAGGCCTAGTCCAACTTGAAGTGACCTTCCAGACTACCATTATCGGGCTGGATGCATACCTGACAAAAACAGATGGCCCACTCCTTCGAATAGTAAAACATCAACAAAGAAGCTGCACAACTCAAGAAAGAGCTTGATGTCCCAGAAACCCCACCAACAGAAAATGAGGCAACTACCATCTACGCCAAACGAGTGAAGCAGAAGGCAAAACACCATGGCCAGCAGCAACTGCAAAACACCTGGAAGGACAAAGCAATGCACGGGAAGTACCCAAAAAGAATGAAAGACGCAGATGTGGACCAGCACAACACACACCAGTGGCTGAGGAGCACCGGGCTGAAAGCAGAGACGGAGGGCCTGATAATCGCTGCACAAGACCAGACCCTGGCAACCAGATCCTATCACCATCGCATCATCAAAGATAGAACAGACCCAAAATGCAGAATCTGTGGAATGTACGAAGAAACCGTCGACCACATTGTCTCAGGCTGCCCGGAACCAGCAAAGACCGAGTACATGTACAGGCACAATAAGGCAGCAGCATACCTGCACTGGAGGATCTGCAGGAGTTACAAGATCAAGACCACTGAGAAGTGGTACGAACATCGGCCAAAAACGGCCACTGAAACAATGAAGTCACCATCCTCTGGGACACGCCCATCCACACTGACAGAGAGATAAAAGCCAACAAGCCCCATTGCGAGTGACGCAAAAGACAGTTGGAAATCCAATTTGTGCAACCAGAGCGTCTGGACTGAGATGCATGTTACAAAAATGTTACATTTCATTTAGCAGACGCTTTTATCCATCTGAGAGTTAATACTACACAAGCAGGGATCTAGTCAGGAGGCGACAGCGCAACTAAGAGCCAAACAACTAGGTTCAAGTCTGATAGCACATAGGTGTCAACAGGCAGTGCACAAAGGCAATGCATAGGATGCATCTGTAGAAATCCGATTGGAATTGCATTTCAAACCACCCCCGATACGGTTTAGATCCGAGTTTCAAAAATCGCATTTCATGTGTTTTGTTTTTTGCTTTTGTTTTTTACTGAACAAGGCCTAATATTGTGGTTTACTGACATTGCTGCACATACTTCTATACCCCAATGGCCGTTACTGCTGCAGCTCGCCAGAATGTGGGGAATGGGGTCTGGTGTACTGAGTAAGTGGAAGTAGGACAATGTACAGGCAAGGATTACACACACACACACACACACACACACACACACACACACACACACTACGCCAGTGTGTTTGTGTGTTTCAGGTTAATACAACATATTGTATTTATGATGGTTCATGTATAAGAATGTTTTAGATGTTCATAGCACTTACTGCTTCATAGCCTACAGTCACTGTAGTTTTTATGCCACTGCTGCCCAAATGTTTGCTTTCTGACCACATCCAGGTCCTCATATGTGGACAACACGAGGCTGCAACGCAGTTATTAGGCTCTGCCCATATACTCTCCGAGTCCTCCGTGTTTTACATAAGGTTATGTAGGGAGAGAGACAACGACACATAAACTTGAAGAACTGCTCCATCAGAAGCAGGTGTCACTGCCATGACAGCAGAGCAATAAAGTCAAAGTTTAGAGCAAATCAGCTCTTACAACAGTCATCGCAGACTGCAGCCAGGGTCACAGCACTAGTCTGTAAATAGTATTTAACATGGATTTGGAATAACAGATGAAGTAGCCTTAAGACTAAATGAATAAATAAATAAAATCACAACACTATCCCAGAAAATAATTCCAACGTTAGGGCCCAGCTATTGGCAGTTTATTCAGGAGCAGTTGTGAGAAGGTGGCATAAATATGACAGATTCTGGAGTCTTGAGCCCTTTCACACTAGGGGATAATCTGCCCCTACTGCCCCCTGTGGCCACAGCTGGATAATCTCCCCCTTCTGCCCCCTGTGGCCATAGCTGAATAATCTCCCCCTACTGCCCCCTGTGGCCGCAGTTGGATAATCTCCCCCTACTGCTGTGGCCACAGCTGGATAATCTGCCCCTACTGCCCCCTGTGGCCACAGCTGGATAATCTCCCCCTACTGCCCCCTGTGGCCACAGCTGGATAATCTGCCCCTACTGCCCCCTGTGGCCACAGCTGGATAATCTGCCCCTACTGCTGTGGCCACAGCTAGTGAGGACAGCCCATCATGAGAATAGCCTTGATTCTCATCAAGTCTAGAACCGCCTTGTGTGTGTGTGTGTGTGTGTGTGTGTGTCTGTGTGTGTCTGTGTGTGTCTGTGTGTGTTTCACAAATGCAGAAGGCTGGTTTAATCTCATAGTAGGCTGGCCATTGAAACAAGTTTGTATGTATGAGAGTTATGGACACATGTGATGGAAGAGGCACCGTGATTATTCCAGCAGATGGAAAAGGTTAAAACATTCCTTCAGCTCAGCTTCTTGTTCACACAGGCTGCACAGAAGATCAAATATGGCGTCACCATAAAATGATAAAGACTTGACTCAGACTGTAGATAGAGCCACGTCAGCATCCTTATTTGCTTATTGTTATCAAGGTATTGCTGACATGTTAAACCCTTCACAGCGGGTGCGTGGAACAATGTGGTGAAACAAGACATTTCATTATGCTGAGCTGCTTAGTCCTAGTAACGTAGTAGGGTTAATGACTTCCACACAAACATACTTACTGCACCGCCTTGTTTTATTACCGCTCCTTATTACCCTATGTCCCATGTATGTTCAACATACAATGTCCTTTTGTTGAACGAATACACTGCATTCCACCTAAAGCCTTTAGATGGCGCTGTTTAATCTTGAGACTCATTTGAAAATACTGTACCACCATATAAATGTGACTTATATACCGAAGCGACTTACTATACACTACCGTTCAAAAGTTTGGGATCACCCAAACAATTTCGTGTTTTCCATGAAAAGTCACACTTATTCACCACCATATGTTGTGAAATGAATAGAAAATAGAGTCAAGACATTGACAAGGTTAGAAATAATGATTTGTATTTGAAATAAGATTTTTTTTACATCAAACTTTGCTTTCGTCAAAGAATCCTCCATTTGCAGCAATTACAGCATTGCAGACCTTTGGCATTCTAGCTGTTAATTTGTTGAGGTAATCTGGAGAAATTGCACCCCACGCTTCCAGAAGCAGCTCCCACAAGTTGGATTGGTTGGATGGGCACTTCTTTGAGCAGATTGAGTTTCTGGAGCATCACATTTGTGGGGTCAATTAAACGCTCAAAATGGCCAGAAAAAGAGAACTTTCATCTGAAACTCGACAGTCTATTCTTGTTCTTAGAAATGAAGGCTATTCCATGCGAGAAATTGCTAAGAAATTGATGATTTCCTACACCGGTGTGTACTACTCCCTTCAGAGGACAGCACAAACAGGCTCTAACAGGTACTATTTAATGAAGATGCCAGTTGGGGACCTGTGAGGCGTCTGTTTCTCAAACTAGAGACTCTAATGTACTTATCTTCTTGCTCAGTTGTGCAACGCGGCCTCCCACTTCTTTTTCTACTCTGGTTAGAGCCTGTTTGTGCTGTCCTCTGAAGGGAGTAGTACACAGATGATGCAGTCTAACGTGTTATGTGATCTAGTCCCTGTCCAGCTTTATGCAGTCTAACGTGTTATGTGATCTAGTCCCTGTCCAGCTTTATGCAGTCTAACGTGCTATGTGATCTAGTCCCTGTCCAGCTTTATGCAGTCTAACGTGTTATGCGATCTAGTCCCTGTCTAGCTTTATGCAGTCTAACGTGTTATGCGATCTAGTCCCTGTCCAGCTTTATGCAGTCTAACGTGTTATGCGATCTAGTCCCTGTCCAGCTTTATGCAGTCTAACGTGTTATGTGATCTAGTCCCTGTCCAGCTTTATGCAGTCTAACGTGTTATGCGATCTAGTCCCTGTCCAGCTTTATGCAGTCTAACGTGTTATGCGATCTAGTCCCTGTCCAGCTTTATGCAGTCTAACGTGTTATGTGATCTAGTCCCTGTCTAGCTTTATGCAGTCTAACGTGTTATGCGATCTAGTCCCTGTCCAGCTTTATGCAGTCTATCGTGTTATGTGATCTAGTCCCTGTCCAGCTTTATGCAGTCTAACGTGTTATGTGATCTAGTCCCTGTCCAGCTTTATGCAGTCTAACATGTTATGCGATCTAGTCCCTGTCTAGCTTTAGGCAGTCTAACGTGTTATGTGATCTAGTCCCTGTCCAGCTTTATGCAGTCTGACGTGTTATGTGATCTAGTCCCTGTCCAGCTTTATGCAGTCTAACGTGTTATGTGATCTAGTCCCTGTCCAGCTTTAGGCAGTCTAACATGTTATGTGATCTAGTCCCTGTCCAGCTTTATGCAGTCTAACGTGTTATGTGATCTAGTCCCTGTCCAGCTTTATGCAGTCTAATGTGTTATGTGATCTAGTCCCTGTCCAGCTTTATGCAGTCTAATGTGTTATGTGATCAGGGCCCTGCCCAGCTTTATGCAGTCTAACGTGTTATGTGATCTAGTCCCTGTCCAGCTTTATGCAGTCTAACGTGTTATGTGATCAAGTCCCTGTCCAGCTTTATGCAGTCTAACGTGTTATGCGATCTAGTCCCTGTCTAGCTTTATGCAGTCTAACGTGTTATGCGATCTAGTCCCTGTCCAGCTTTAGGCAGTCTAACGTGTTATGTGATCTAGTCCCTGTCCAGCTTTATGCAGTCTAACGTGTTATGTGATCTAGTCCCTGTCCAGCTTTATGTAGTCTAACGCAGTCTAACGTGTTATGTGATCTAGTCCCTGTCCAGCTTTATGCAGTCTAACGTGTTATGTGATCTAGTCCCTGTCCAGCTTTATGCAGTCTAACGTGTTATGCGATCTAGTCCCTGTCCAGCTTTAGGCAGTCTAACGTGTTATGTGATCTAGTCCCTGTCCAGCTTTATGCAGTCTAACGTGTTATGCGATCTAGTCCCTGTCCAGCTTTATGCAGTCTAACGTGTTATGTGATCTAGTCCCTGTCCAGCTTTATGCAGTCTAACGGGTTATGTGATATAGTCCTTGTCCAGCTTTATGCAGTCTAACGTGTTATGTGATCTAGTCCCTGTCCAGCTTTATGCAGTCTAACGTGTTATGTGATCTGGTCCCTGTCCAGCTTTATGCAGTCTAACGTGTTATGTGATCTAGTCCTTGTCCAGCTTTATGCAGTCTAACGTGTTATGTGATCTAGTCCCTGTCCAGCTTTATGCAGTCTAACGTGTTATGTGATCTAGTCCCTGTCCAGCTTTATGCAGTCTAACGTGTTATGCGATCTAGTCCCTGTCTAGCTTTATGCAGTCTAACGTGTTATGCGATCTAGTCCCTGTCCAGCTTTATGCAGTCTAACGTGTTATGCGATCTAGTCCCTGTCCAGCTTTATGTAGTCTAACGTGTTATCCGATCTAGTCCCTGTCTAGCTTTATGCAGTCTAACGTGTTATGCGATCTAGTCCCTGTCCAGCTTTATGCAGTCTAACGTGTTATGTGATCTAGTCCCTGTCCAGCTTTATGCAGTCTAACGTGTTATGTGATCTAGTCCCTGTCCAGCTTTATGCAGTCTAACGTGTTATGTGAAGATGGTAGTGAGACCAGCTATGTTGTATGTTTTGGAGACAGTGGCACTGATGAAAAGACAGGAGGTGGAGCTGGAGGTGGCAGAGATGAAGATGATAAGATTTTCACTGGGAGTGATGAAGGAGGACAGGATTAGGAACGATTATATTAGAGGGACAGCTCAGGTTGGGCAGGTTGGAGACAAAACAAGAGAGGCAAGATTGAGATGAGAACAACAAAAAGGCAAGTCTAAATTAGTGAGTATATAAGGAAGCATTAACAAACAAGATCCTTACTCCCTCTAGCAGTTATCTGGCATCTAGAATAATGGACTACAACTGGAGTGCATAAACCATGGAATTAGGATTGAGGGGATTTTCATTACCTCACAGATTAGTAATGTCACACACCACTAACTAGAAACTCATCCCCGTGTCATTTCATATAGTGAAACATTATTGGCGTGGCGGTATATATGTTTTGTGGGGTACTGGAAGTGGGACACTATAGTCATGGGCTGCAGTCTGTGCAGGCGGCCATTTTCTGATGAAGCTTTGCAGGTATGCTCAAAACCTTAAAGACTCTCATTTCATTTGCGGACATTTGTGGATTTACAGATGACACAACCATCATCGGCCTTATCAGCGATGGTGATGAGTCTGCATATAGACGGCAGGTTCATCAGCTAGCCTTCTGGTACAAACCTACAGATTTCTGGGTTCCACAATCTCCCAGGACCTAAGGTGGCCATCCAACATAGACAGTCATCAAAAAGGCCCAGTAGAGGATGTACTTTCTCTTCCAGTTCAAGAAGTTCAACCTGATTCAGGAACTGCTGATCCAGGTCTACACTGCAATAATCCAGTCTGTCCTCTGCACATCCATCACTGTCTGGTTTGGTTCGGCCTCCAAACAGGACAGGGACAGACTACAACAGACAGTTAAGTCTGCAGAGAAAATCATTGGTGCCAACCTGCCCTCCATTCAGGACTTATACACCTCCAGACTCAGGAAACGGTCAGGCAACATCACTGCAGACCCATCACACCCTGGTCACAACCTGTTCCAACTGCTCCCTCTGGTAGGCGCTACAGAGCACTGTACCCCCCAAAACAACCAGATATAAAAAGTTTCTTTCTGCAGGCTGTCACTCAAATGAACACTTAACACTGTCAATAAATCCAACCATGTTGTATATACTGTACTGTACTTGTTGTATATACTGTACTGTACATGTTGTATATACTATACTGTACATGTTGTGTATACTGTACATGTTGTATATACTATACTGTACATGTTGTGTATACTGTACTTTACATGTTGTATATACTATACTGTACATGTATATACTGTACTGTCCATGTTGTATATACTATACTGTACATGTTGTGTATACTCTGCTGTGCATGTTGTGTATACTGTACTGTACATGTTGTGTATACTGTAGTGTACATGTTGTATATACTGTGCTGTACATGTTGTATATACTGTACTGTGCATGGTGTATATTCTGTACTGTGCATGGTGTATACTCTGCTGTGCATGTTGTGTATACTGTACTGTACATGTTGCGTATACTGTACTGTACATGTTGTATATACTATACTGTACATGTATATACTGTACTGCCCATGTTGTATATACTATACTGTGCATGTTGTGTATACTGTACTGTGCATGTTGTGTATATTGTAGTGTACATGTTGTATATACTGTACTGTAAATGTTGTGTATACTGTACTGTGCATGGTGTATATTCTGTACTGTGCATGGTGTATACACTGTACTGTACATGTTGTATATACTGTACTGTGCATGGTGTATACACTGTAATGTACATGGCGTATACTCTGCTGTGCATGTTGTGTATACTGTACTGTACATGTTGTATATACTATACTGTGCATGTTGTGTATACTGTACTGTGCATGTTGTGTATACTGTAGTGTACATGTTGTGTATATTGTAGTGTACATGTTGTATATACTGTACTGTACATGTTGTATATACTGTACTGTGCATGGTATATATTCTGTACTGTGCATGGTGTATACACTGTACTGTACATGTTGTATATACTGTACTGTACATGTTGTATATACTGTACTGTGCATGGTGTATACACTGTAATGTACATGGTGTATATACTGTACTGTACATGATGTATACACTGTAATGTACATGGTGTATATACTGTACTGTACATGTTGTATACACTGTACTGTGCATGGTGTATACACTGTACTGTACATGTTATATATACTGTATTGTACATTGTATGTATACTGGTACACTCTGTCATGTACATCTACCTCAGGCGTGTAGTATGTCAGTAAGCAGATAACATGTAGTATTTCAGCATCTCTGATATATTCTCTGCACCACTGCACCTCATCACCTCTTGTTTGGCCTGTATGAGTGAGTGCTTGTGTGCTTGTGTGCGTGTGTGTTGTAGTGCTGTTAGTGTGTGTAGGATGTGTGTGCATATGAAACAAGGAGCTGCTTGAGCCTCTGGGATGATGAGCGGCAGCTCGAGATGCTCACTGCTGATGTGTTCAAGGCTGCAATATGTGACTTACAGTTGAATTGCTGAAACCCTAAACAACAAACCAGAAGCAAACATGGGGCAATAGCATGGAAGACTTCAGTAAACACGAAGGAAAAACGCTGCTACAGGAGTTAAGAGTTGGACGTTTGCCATGTGGTTGTCATTCCCTCTCATCTTATATTGAAGCTTCATGTTTGTGTACTGGTTCGTTTGCTTCCATGTTGTGAGTTTAAAGCAGTGCATAAGTCAGTTATCACTTTCTCTCCCCACAGCCAGGGGGAGGGGTCCTCCCAAAAACGACCTCATACTGACAAACCACGAGACGGATGACCCAGTAAGGAAAAAACGGAGGGTCATAGTCATTTAAACCCTTCTGTCACATTAGCCTGGTTACCAACCAGCCCCCATGAAGCCAAACACAAATGCTGAGGATTGGATTTAGCAGTATTCACAAACCCTGCGGTGGCCCGGCGGCCTGTCCAGGGTGTCTCCCCGCCCGCCGCCCAGCGACTGCCAGGGTAGGCTCCAGCATCCCGCCCCACCCTGACAGCAGGAGAAGCGGTTTGGATAATGGATGGATGGAATATTGAGAAAGCAGAACGAGTCCAAGTTGTTGAGGCTCAGCTGAGGATGGGTAGTAGAGAGCTGAGAGCTGGCG
This sequence comes from Lampris incognitus, assembly GCF_029633865.1. NCBI lineage: Eukaryota > Metazoa > Chordata > Actinopteri > Lampriformes > Lampridae > Lampris > Lampris incognitus. The sequence goes on along the minus strand of NC_079212.1, from coordinate 53,487,768 downwards.
TGGACCACAGCCTGCTTTTGCACCGCACCGCACCACACCGCTTCCTGGCAGCTGCGAGCAGCACTTCCACTTGCGTGAAAGTGTTAGGTGAGAAAGAGAAGCGAGACAGAGGAAGAGATTGATAGGCAGTGGGGGTCACAACAGTACCAACAAGAGAATCAACCTTTCGGCTTGCCAGGTCCATAATTCCCAGAATGCCAGCGATCTAATAATAGTAAGGGCCATTTCCTGCTGATAACGTCCCTCAGTGTGTAAGCAGTCCTGGAAACCTGTTTGACCCACTACTTACTGTTTTGATTGTACAATGTAAAAAATAAATAAATTATTAGCTCAAATTACAGCAGAGCAATGGCCTAGGGTGACTTCAACTACATTTCCCATAGACCTCCCTGATCACTCACATGAGCCCCCACCAGCAGGCTCTCATGGGAAAGAGGGCTGAGCTGCAAAACCCAGCCCTCTGTCCTCTTCTGCAGCACAGATCATTCAGTTTGTACACAGGGAAGGAGAGGACAGGACAGGACGGAGACAAGGAGAGGAGAGGAAAGAAGATGAGGAGAGGAGACAATGAGAGGAGAGAAGAGGAGACGAGAGGAGCAGAGACGAGAGGAGATGAAGAGGAGAGCAGAGGAGAGGAGATGAGGAGAGAGGAGAGAAGATGAGGAGACGAGACGAGATGAGGAGACAAGAGAAGAGGAGACGAGGAGACGAAGAGGAGACGAGACGAGACGAGGAGAGGAGAGGTGAGAAAAGGAGAGGAGACGAGACGAGGACAGGAGACGAGACGAGGACAGGAGATGAGGAGAGGAGAGGAGAGGAGACGAGGAGAGGAGCGGAGCAGAGAGGGCATGTGTGTGTGTGTGCATTAGGATTCTAGAGAAGTTCTTCTGAGCACCCCCCCCCAAAAGATATTTATGCACAAATAAACACACACCCACCCACACACACACACACACACACACACACAAAGAATCAGAAAGCCTGAGCCTGGTTGCCCCAGAATTTTTGGGCTCCCCTCCAGCTTTGCATTAGCATGCCCCCTTTCCAACCCCCCCCGCCCCCGCCCAGGGCTCTGAAGGCCAAACAATGGCCACCTGTGTTCCCACAGGAAGAGTAAAGGATGCACTAGGACCTTCATTTCATCAACAGAAACAATGTCGAAAAATGTGTCCATGACCTTGTTTTCATGATGAAAATGAGCAAATAACTATAGATGAAAACAAATAACTATAGATAAAAACAAATAACTATAGATAAAAACAAATAACTATAGATAAAAACAAATAACGAGACAAAAACAAATAACTATAGATAAAAACAAATGAGATAAAAACAAATAACTATAGATGAAAACAAAAAAACTATACATAAAAACAAATAACTATAGATAAAAACAAATAACGAGATAAAAACAAATAACGAGATAGAAACAAAATGAGATAAAAACAAATAACTATAGATAAAAACAAATAACGAGATAGAAACAAAACGAGATAAAAACAAATAACTATAGATAAAAACAAATAACTAGGTAGAAACAAATAACTAGATAAAAACAAATAACTAGATAAAAACAAATAACTAGGTAGAAACAAATAACTAGATAAAAACAAATAACTAGGTAGAAACAAATAACTAGATAAAAACAAATAACTAGGTAGAAACAAATAACTAGATGAAAACAAATAACTAGGTAGAAACAAATACCTAGAGAAAAACAAAACGAGATAAAAACAAATAACTAGATAAAAACAACTACATAAAAACAAGTAACTAGATAAAAACAAATAACTACATAAAAACAAGTAACTAGATAAAAACAAGTAACTAGATAAAAACAAATAACTAGATAAAAACAAGTAACTAGATAAGAGTGCACCTTTGGTTCTGACTATGAGTGGGCATATGATGGTCAGACATGCAAGAATTTTTTTTATTATTAACATAGTTATATGTTAATTTCTTAGCGAAAACGAAGATAAAAATGTCAGTCAACAACTAACAAAAATGAGATGAAAACAAATAAAAAATCACTTTTGTACACAAAAACGAATAGGACATTTCTATTTACCCACAGTTATTAATAAATCCGAATTCTTGTCGTGTTGTTATATCACTTCTGCCATGGGAAAAACATAATTGATTTCCATGGTTCTTTGTACAATCAGTCAACAAATGAACACTGCTCCCCATTCACAAAAGAGCCAGCACACACACACACACACACACACCAGACACCTTCCAGCATCGCTACTATGCCAAAGACCACACAACAAGTAGAGTATCTGCAAGTGCTTGCTCCATCATTTATATTTTTAACCAGTAAACTTTCACTGAAATTATATATATATATATGTGTGTGTATATATATATATATATACTGCTCAAAAAAATAAAGGGAACACCTAAAAACACAATATAGACCTCGATGAATGAAATATTTTAGCTGAAAATCTTTATTTATTAGACAGAGGAATGTGTTTAGAGCAAAATAACCTAAGAATGATCAATGGAAATCAAAATCATTAGCCTATTAAGGTCTGGATTCAGAATCATACTCCAAATCAAAGTGGAAAATGAGAACATAGGCTGATCCAACTTCTGTGGAAATTCTTCAAGACGATTCAAAATGAGGCTCAGTAGTGTGTGTGGCCTCCATGTGCCTGTATGCACTCCTTACAACGTCTGGGCATGCTCCTGATGAGACGACGGATGGTCTCCTGAGGGATCTCCTCCCAGACCTGGATCAGGGCATCGGTCAACTCCTGGACAGTCTGTGGTGCGACATCGCGTTGGCGGATAGTACGAGACATGATGTCCCAGAGGTGCTCGATTGGATTCTTGTCTGGGGAACGTGCAGGCCAGTCCATAGCATCAATGCCCTCGACATACAGGAACTGCTGACACACTGGCCACATGAGGACGAGCATTGTCATGCATGAGCAGGAACCCAGGGCCCACTGCACCAGCATATGGTCTGACAATGGGTCTGAGGATCTCATCCTGGTACCTAATGGCAGTCATGGTACCTCTGGCTAGCACGTAGAGGTCTGTGCGGCCCTCCAAGGATATGCCTCCCCAGACCATCACTGACCCACCGCCAAACCGGTCATGCTGGAGGATGTTGCAGGCAGCAGAACGTTCTCCACAGCGTCTCCAGACTCTCTCACGTCTGTCACATGTGTTCAGTGTGAACCTGCTCTCATTTGTGAAGAGCACAGGGCGCCAATTGCGAATCTGCCAACCAAGATGTTCTCTGGCAAAGGTCAATCGGGCTGCACGGTGTTGGGCTGTGAGCACAGGCCCCAATTGTACCCAACAGGCCCCAATTGTACCCAATACCCAACCCTACCTCCACTCCTCGCTCTACCTCCCATCCCCTCTCCTCACCTTCTGATCCCATCTCCCCTCTCCTCCACCTCCAATCCAACCCTCCTCTCACTCTACCGCCTCCTTCCCTATATACACTCCCCACTTAGATGTGAAAGATAAGTGTACATTTTCAAATTCCAGCTGTAGGCTATCTGATGAGAGGGGCCCATATTTCATGAAATGTTGTTAGTTTGTGCTTTTATAATATATCTGATCTTCTCTAACTGTTGGGTCTTAGTTAGGTCATCATACTAGCTTCTGGTAGCTGGGACTGTTTTCTTCCATGACACGATTAGTAGCATTTTTGCTGTTATGAGACAGTAAGTAAGGAAGGGTTGAAGTTGGCTTCCTTATTGGTTCAGATATTCCAGTATTGAGTGAATAACTTAACAGACGGTATTGAAGATTCCAATCCAAATGGGTTGGGTTTCAGGACATAGGACAAAACAGTGAACAAGGGTGATGAAAGGCGACACAGTGAAGAAGGGATTATCATACAGACAGAACACGCTGTTCAACCTTCCATTTGTGTGCAGACTCGTCTGCATCTCAGATGAGGCTGATGATCATTGTGTCATCTGTAAATTTCAGGAGTTGAACAGACAAGTCACCTGAGTGCCGTCGTTGGTGTAGAGGAAGAAGAGCAGTTGGGGGGGGGGGCACATCCCTGAGTGGCGCCAGTACTGAATTTCCGGGTGCTAGATGTGATCTTTCCCAGCCTCACCTACTGCCTCCTGTCAGTCAGGAAGTTTGTGAGTGATCCACTGACAGGTGGGGATGGGCAGAGTGAGCTGGGTGATTTGGTGAGTAGGACTTCTGGGAACGCTAAGCTGAAATCCATGAACAGAATCGTTCTTACATCCCTAGGGAGTCAAGGTTTTGCAGGATGTGTGTAGTCCCATGTTGACTGCATCATCCACTGACCTGTTTATCCGGTAGGTGAACTGCAGAGGGTCCAGCAGGGGGCCTATGATGTCCTTCAGGTGGGTCAACACCAGTCTCTCAAAGGACTCCATAACCACAGATGTCAGGGCGATGGGCCTGTAATTGTTCAGCCCCGTGCTGGAGGATTTCTTGGGGGCTAGGATGATAGTGGAGCATTTGAAGCGGGGGAGGACTTCACACAATTCCAGCGATCTGTTGTAGATCCGTGTGAAGATGAGTCTGAGCAGACTTTCAGGCAGAGGGTGACATGTTGTTTGGGCGTGGTGCCTCCCTGATCTTCTGTTTCTTCACAGAGCTTCAGTGCCGGTGGGGAGTCAGGGGGGAGAGGAGGGGTGATGGTAGGGTGTGCAGCTGGTTGTGTAATGTCTGAGTTGGAGCGGGTGAGGAGTTTGAAAGTGGGCTGATCAAACCTGTGGTCAAATACATTCAAGTCATCAGCTGGTTGATGGTTCTTTGCAGTGTGGGGGGATGGTTTCGTGTAGTTGGTGGTGTCCTGCAGGCCTCTCCACACACATGCAGGCTCATTAGCTGAAAACCTGTTTTTCAGCTTTTCAGGGTAGCCCCCTTTTGGCTACTCTGATCTCCTTTGTCAGTGTGTTTCTGGTCTAATTTCTGGAGCCTGTCTCCACTCCTGTAGGCCTCCTCCTTGGCCTGATGAAGCTGTCCAAGTTTTGCTGTGGACCAGGGCTTGTTGTTATTGAAGGTGCAGAAGGATTCGATGGGCACACACACGTCCTCACAAAAGCTGATGTAAGATGTCACAGTGTCA